>NC_056735.1:1503007471-1503189971 GCF_019279795.1 Protopterus annectens
TTAAAGTGAATACCAGTTAAAGAGGTAGCAAACAATGGGGCCATTTTATTTTGACCATTTATATAATACTGGGTTTAAATAGCTTTATCATCAGCTCACTGCTAATCATGCGTTTGCTAGCCTCAAACCATTAGTGTCTTCCTTGTCTACTGGCTGACATAGCCCACACATTGAGGATAAACCCATGCAGGCTTTTAGTTTAGAAGTACTGTTGCCACATTTAGCTTGCATCTATAAGGTAAAGCACAGCTTTGTTAATGCTTTACAAGTAAGTCTTATTAAATAGTTCTTAATATAGGCCAACCTATTTTGCATTGGGAGTGCTTCATTTAATTGGAATGGCTCTCATCTAAAATAACATGGATTGCTGAATATGGTAATACACTAAAAATGTGTTTTGCAAATATGTCATGATAGATGTAATACCTGCTGGATATTCTGACAGTGTATGTCACTGTTCATTGCTGATGGGTTCAATTTGGCTAATCCAAAGGTGAATACAGTCATGGCTTCAACATGTGACAGATAATGTTGTTTAAATAGTATCATCCACACAGTTCAAACACACAGACTCATAATAACAATAAGAGTGCACCAGTCTCCTGTTAACTTGGTTTATAAATTCAAGCTTAATTTTCTTTAATATCAGTAAACTTTTTCTGGCATCCTACCAACTATCAGTAGACTAATAAAGTCAAGCCAGCATTTATTTATTTATTTATTACATTTGTAACTGGGAAATTCTGAATGGGCTAGGAGCCCGTTTTCAGTGAGAAAAGCTCCAAAAAATAGTACAGTTATATTATTTTGAATATAAACAGCAGTGTTCAGTCTACATTAATGATATGAAATTAAAAAACACTTAGTATAGAATTTCAAGATGGTGGACGTCCTATGAGCACCCTCTCCATGAGGCTCTTATCCAAAATATTAGAATCAATTAACTAGCCTCTCATTTTCATTTCAAAACAGAAATCGTCAACAAGCACATACATCCTGTGATCGTATAAAACTTATTTGAAGTGCTTTAAACTTAATCTTGGAGAATTTCTGCAAGTTTAAGCCTAAGGACACCCAGGAGACTACTCACCATGTGTAAACTCCAGGTCTGAAACAAGGTTAATACTAGTCTAAAACCAAAATGAGTTCTCAATACTGAAAAGAAATGTCAGAAGATTTGGAAAATATGGAGCTCACAAACAAGCGAGACCAAACTTTCTGCAATAGTCTCCCCAGAAAAGGAGACTATACCCAAGAGACAAAAAACGATAAAACAGCTTGATCTAAGCAAACTGTGTCCTAAGCAGAAGTTGGACTCAAATACTTACATGGAAGAACTTAAAGGAGCTTGAGTACCTCTCCAAATGGCAGTGCAAGAGTTTTCTGAGTAACTTTCTAGCTTTGGTAACAAGATAAACCAGATTATGGTGCACATGGATAGCATAGATGAGAGCATCAAAACTAACAAATTACAGGTATCCTTGCTAAAAGAGGAAATGAGTGCCAAAAATACCACTTTGCTAGATAATCAACAGAAGATTACTATTCTGGAAGCTAGCAGTGGGTGCAATAATATTTTGGTGAGAGGTGTACCAGAATCCTATAACCAGAATCAGTTAACTGAGATATCCTTACAAATATTCAAATGAGTTCTTCAAACAGAAGCGAACACCAGTGGAATTGTTATTGAAAGAGCACATAGGGCTCTATACACCAAACAGAACAGTGGTACCCCTAGACAAATTTATGTCAAACTGCTAAATTTCCAATTTGTCCAAAGAGTGCTATCAGCGGCTAAAAAACAAAATCAAATTGTATGGAAAGGTCATAAAATTACATTCTCACAAGACCTCCCATTAGCCATTAAGGAGAAGCATCAGAAGCTTTCAGTCTATTGTGCGGCTCTCATAAAATGTAAAATCAAGTTTCAAATGAGATATCCTAACACCCTGATTTTTGTACACAAGGATATTAAATATACTGTTGACTCACCCAAAGAAGCCAATGCCACCTTCATGAAAGTCTTTGGTAAAGCTCCAGACTCATAAACTTCCTGGTAGACAGATTTACAAGTGTTATCTCATGATCACTTGTCTTGTCAGACAAGCCTATCATCTGTAGTACCTATGGTCTGCTGAGAAAATCCTGTCATGGTAAAAATTTTAAGTTTAAATATTACTTAACCGGAAGTGCTCAGTAGTCAGGTAGTGACCTTTTAAGGAACTTATTTGTTAGTTTTGGTTGAGTGGTAGGTGCAAATTTTAGGTTACTATTTCCTGTTTTAGCACCTTAACCTTCCTCTGATGTATAAGTTGCACAGCATGACTTCCGATACTTTCCAGGTTCTACAAGTGAAGCTCTGAACACGATCTCAACAAGTGGTTTGAGATTAAGGGTAAATATCTTCAGTAAGAAGGGATAAGTAGTTATAAAATATTTCCTTGCATGCTCTCACATGTGATCATTAATGTCTGTGATACAATAGCCAGGACTAATGTTACTTGTGAGTCAAAAAGATGCATTTTAATTGTCGGACCTTTGGTTAAATATAAGGTTTGAAAGTGAATTTAAGAGGATAGGCATTGATCCAGTCCGGGACTATCTCATACGTAATATACTTTTTACAGTCTTGATTGTTTAAACTATTTGGTTATAAAAATAAGGCTGATGTGTTATGTTATCAGATTGTAGACAATACAAGGAATTATTGTCACAGTTGTTCTCATTTACCGTATAGATAGAGACGTGTTAAGTTAATCAAACGCAGGATGCGGGGAGTATGATAGTGAGGACATTACATGTCCTCAATGCAGTTACAATTTGCTTATATTTTTTGATTACTTGATAATATACCAAGCTATGTGACTTTTCTTGTTATTACTTGTGGTTAATCTTGCACCTACATTCTGTTGGGGATGGAAATTATACACTGCCCTTTTAAATGCTAACTGTTGAGGTTTTAATATGTCATAATATGTTATGATTTATTGTACAGTTCTCACCAAGCCTCTGAGCTGTCCTTGGTTACATATATAAGTAGGAAGTCTGTATATAATGGGTATTAGGCTTGCATGTGTAGTAGAACCCCCCCCTCCTGTATTACTCGTATTAACTAATCTATTTCTAGTTATCTTACTTGAATCTGTAACATCGCTCATATAATGCGGTCAAAACAGGGGTTATGCATACTGTATGTTTAGTAAGTATCATTGTGGCTATATATTTATGTTCATTTAGGAGTATATGGATACCTTGTAAGAAGGGTAAGGGATGACAACTCTAGCAATTCGAGTGTTATTGTATATATGTTCTCATATTGTTAAGTTGTTAAAAGAAATATTTAAAATGTTTTTTTAAAGGTTACACAACTTCTCAAGTTTAAAAAGTTAAAAAGTTAAAAAACTTTTATTACGTTTTGCATTTGTAACCTTATCTTCTTGTACTCTTTCAAATATGTGGGATGGGTGGTTAGGCATAGGTTCAGGTTTGAAAGAGTGTGATGCTACTGATGAGAATATGCTTTTAGGTGTACTCCTCTTCTCTGTTTCTATATATCTTATATTTATTAAAACCTTCTGAAGCTTGATGAGTATAAATATTGCAGTACATTAACAGCCACTTATACTTCACTGATTAAGTCCTAGGATTCTGGATTATTGATTTGTGGAACGTGAGGGGGTTACAAGATAAAAATAGAAAAAATCTGTTATTTCACCTATTTTACAAATCAGAGCCACATATATGTTTTTTACAAGAAATGCACATGATTAGAGAAGATTGGAAAGGTCTTAAATAAAAAATGGATTAAAACAATATTTGCAGCTGGGGATAATTCCAGTTCTAAAGGTGTTGCTATTAATATTAAAAAATCTTTTCAGCAAGTAATCACAGATCATCACTCAGATGGACGGGGTAGATGGTGTTATTTCATAGCTCTAAACACAGCCAATAGAAAACCAACCCCATTTCTTAATGTCTGTGGTCCTTGTCAGAAACAGCAAGATTTCATTTTAGAAATACACAAGATCCTAAGAAAATTCCCTGATCATGAATACATATCAGGTGGAGTTTGGAATGTGGTTATTGACCCAAGGATAGATTGTACCAGTAACCCCCTATCAAAAACGTGCAGGCCTCAACTGCCCTAAGTAAACTTATAGCTGATTTAGGTTTAATAGACACTATCTCATTTGGGAAAGGGCAGGAGAGAAAAGGTTTATACACATATTATTATAAATGCCATAACACATGGTCAAGGATAGATTTCTTTCTTATTTCCATTACTTTGACTGTGGGGGTTATTAAATACTCGTCAGAACCAAGGCATTTCTCAGATCACTCAAAAATTACCCTGAAATTAAGTCTCCCTGATAAATTAACAAAAAGGATCAGAAATTGTAATTGGTCCTTAAATAATAATCTATTACTTAAATCAGAAGTAATCTGAGACATATCAGATATCTTGCTATATCTTGATATAAATATGGAGAGTACTAATATTCTATTTGATATACAATGGTCAGCTTGCCAGGCACAGATGAAAGGGGTCCTTATTCAGAAAGCAACATATTTTAAAAGATTGTTTAAGGAAAAAGAAAATAAATTAGTGTCTGAATTGATGGAATTAGAAAAAAAAACTTTAACTTAAACCAAAGCCTGAGACTGAAAGTCTAATAAATCATACCCAAAGGCAACTGCATGAATTACACCAAAATAATTATTCCATGTATGAGTTTAGATGCATAGCTAAATACTCAGAATGGCCACAATTTCCATCTAAAGTCTTGGCCTGAATTATTTCAAATAGACAAGAAACAGCTAGAATTTCATTACTTCACTTTCAAGATAAAATCTATAAAACAAATACACAAATAGTAGAACTATTTCATCAGATCTATTTAGAGCTATATGGCCTGAGTAACCAACAACCATCTTCTGAAGAAATTATAGACTATTGTAATAATATTACATTTCCTAAATTAAAAAAGAATCACACAGAGCTCCTAAATACTCCTCTTAATCAGCAAGAAATAATTGATGTAATAGGGAAATTAAAAAAAGGTAAAGCGCCAGGTCTGGATGGATATACCACAGACTTTTATAAAACATTTAACCAGATCTTGTCATCTATCCTGTTGAAAGACTATAATTATATTAAGGGGTACAGCATCTCTGATTGTTATTTAAACAATTCCAAAACAATCTTTATTAATAAAAACAATCTGAACAGGTCAAACCCACATAATTATAGGTCAATTTCCCTAATTAATGTAGACATTAAAATTTTGTCTTCAATCCTAGCTGAGAGACTGAAAAAAAGTTATGCCCCATATAATTACCCCTGAACAAACTGGTTTTATGTCAAACAGGCAGACTTGGGGCAGCACTCTAACATTAGATGCTGTGTTACATCTCAATAAAAATGTCAAGAACCCGAGTTATGGATTAGTACTTGAAGCTTGTAAAGCATTTGACAGAGTACATTAGAAATTCTTATTAGTGGCTATGGCTCAATTCAACATTTCCAAAGGATTCATTAACATTATTGAAACACTGTATAATAAATCATATACTTACCTCTACATTAATAAAATATTATCTAAACCCATTAGAATACTTAATGGTAGTAGACAGTGTTGCCCCTATACCTTGAGCCGCTGCTTCTTTATATTTCCTAAGCCACTTTTCACTCCATCCCTAAAACTATGAAGGTCAAAGTAAGTCTATCTGCTTATGCAGATGATTTAAATATATACCCTGAGCACCCCATATTAGATATAAAGAGGCTAATTAAGACAATTGATAGATTTTTTTAAGGTGTCATATTATAAAGTTAATCAAAATTAGTCACTTATTTTCCCTATTAATCCACTACACCATAAAGAATATGTATTATCTGAATCTCCTTTCAAATTAGAATACTCTTTCAGGTACTTAGGGATACAATTTGAGCATTCTTCCTTAACCATATATCAGAACAACCTTATGAAAACATGGATGGGTATTTTACAGGATCTTCACAGGTGGCAGGAACTAAATATGTCCTTGTTATCTAAAGTGGCAATTGTCAGGATGAATGTCTTACCTAGATTACTGTATCAGTTTAATGCTTCAAACCTAGTCATACCTAATGACTTTTTCCAAAAAAATAATAAAGAGCTGGCCAAATTCATTTGGCTATAAAAAGCTGTTAGAATAAGTTATCAAAAGTTAAGTTACCTGAAAAAAAAAAGGATGATTAGGTTTGTTAGACTTTTGAATGTATTACTGGATTATCTGTGCAAATTTTGTTTTAATATCAAAATTTGACTTGAAGAGCAATACATGGCACCCTCCCTGGGTGAAGATTTGGCACAACCATGTAAGTAGTAACAAATTTAATCCCAAAACTCTCCCCTTCCTAACTTCTATACATTTAAATAGCCTTCCTATGAGTAGTATTCTAAAGCAAAGAGTAAACATTTTTCAAAGTCTAATAAAATATATGGAACTGGATATGGCCCTTCCCTTTCTTCAACAAATTCATATGAACCCCAACATCAGACTAAACAATCAAATGATTAATCTCTCAGATTATCCTCTAATCAAAGAATGCACTATATGGGATACACATAGATTTAAGGAGAAATTGCTATGGGAACTGAGATATTATCTAAAATTGGGTCAGAAATACACAATTATCTTACATCAAATCAGGGAACATATAACAACAATTGTGGCTGATGAACTGAATATCAAAACTGATATAGCTAGGGTAATACATTTCATAAATATCCTAACCAAAAAAAAAGTATGCTATCAAATACCTATAAATTGATGGTGGCCTCTAAATTTCAAAATACACTATTATTTTCTAACTATTTGAATCAACATGGTAGTGATCTTAGGGAAGACCAAAAACTTAGAGCTATAGAATCCACTATTAAACTTTCCCCTTTCAAAAAGCTAGTATGTACACAACTAATGATTAGTAATAACTCTTATTTTTACCCACTGTATATTAAATAAATTTAACCCAAATGTTTCTCCCTCATGTTTATGCTGCTCCTTTCCTCAAGTGGATCTCCTACACATCCTGTGGTCATGTAATCACACATACAAACTTTGGTGCTCTCTCAAAGTTAGATTAGAAAAAATGGGATATCAAAAGTCAACCCTATCTTGGGAACTAGCGGTCTTACAAATTACAGATATAAGATTATCCAAACTGAAATTTCATATGTTCATCACCCTTTGTTTACTAATTAAATTTTATATAACCAAAAATTGGTTGGATGATTTGGATCACACCAAATTATCTTGGTATGGTTTCAGGAATCTAGGAATAAAATACATATAATCACAAACATCATTTATAAATGACAACAATAAACAAGCTTACTATCAAAAATGTTGGAAACTGATTTTCGACCTCATTCAGGGAGATTGAACAATTGTTTAAACTCATGTTTACCTCATTTAATTTTGTGCTGATACAGTGTGCTATTTTGAATCTGATGTGTCCCCTCAGTTTATTTTTAGGTACATATGCTCTTACTTGAACAATTTGGCTCTTTTCTTTAATGCTTACAATAGCATCACATGTGTATATTTGTATATATGTATATAGTTTATGTTTTGGAGGGTATATAATGCCTAAGTATGACTCTCATATTATGTCTTTACTGTGCTTGAACTCTTTGTAACTTCACGCATTTACTGTTTTGTTACCACTATTGTAAAACAATAAAATACTACTGGAGAAAAAAACACTCAGTATAGTACAAAAGTAAAGTACATAGGTTCATAGGTAGGTACTAGGCTATCTATTTGAGGGCATTTATAAGCCTAGCCAGAGTGTGTCGGCTTTCGCCACCCCATTGATTAATTAACTGATCCTCTGTCAAGCAGAGCCAATGAAATGATCCCAGGGGTGTATTTTCTGTTACCCATCCACTCTTCATGGTTTCTCTTGAAGAGTGTTAGTGAGGGGCTCTGCCTGATGTAATTTGGAATTTTGTTCCAAAGCTTGGGGAGTTGCTGTGACAGGAATCTATCCCTCCAGCATGTTCTATTTATTGTTGTGGCTAGGTTTTGCTCACTAGAGCATGTGGCTCACAGTGACTTGGATTTCTTTAGGTGGAGCATTTCCATCAATTCTGAGTTGGACATGGCTTTGAAAGTCAGGCAGAGATCACCTCTTAGTAAGCAATATGCCACTGAGTACAGCTGGAGTTTTTTCAGTCGGGCTGCATAGGACATACTTTTGAGACCAGTAATCCCCTTGGTGAGGTACTTTTGTGGTCTTTCCAGCTGTTGGAAGTGTCTTGTGAGGTACATCCCAAATGGGGCATTGTACTCTATGATGGGTCAAATGAGTGATGAGTAGAGGGGCACTATAACCTCTTTATTTCTAGATGTGAACCCTTTAGTAATTAGATGGGCCACATAGAAGGATTTCCTAACTGCTTTGGCAATATGATTGTCAAAGGAGAGATTACTATCTACCTGGATCCCCAGATCTCTTATTACCTCTTCTGTATTAAGGGGGCTGCCACCTATGTGGTAATTCGTGGGTGTTTTGTTTTTCGCAAACGGGATGACTATGCATTTTTTGGCATTTAGCTTGAAGCCATGACTTTGACACCAGGTGTCTGTCTCAGTAAGGCCCTTTTGAAATGTCCGTGTCAGCCGGAGAGTCAATTATGACTCCCAGTTTGCAGTCATCAGCGAACTTGGTTAGCCATAGTCCTCCTGTGTTTGCCTGTACTTCTGATAAGTATATGCTGAACAGTAGGGGTCCCAGGACTAAGCCTTTTGGGACACCACTTGTGACTGGTTTAGAGTCTGACCTGGAGCCCACTATTCTTACCGTGTAAGTTCTGTCTGTAAGCCAGTTGGCAACCCATCTCGTGACATAGGGGTTTATGTTCTGGCTGGTGAGCTTTTCTGTAATATCCGAGTGGGGAATGGTGTCGAAAGCCTTGGCGAGGTCAAGGTAGGCTGTGTGAACCACCTTTCCCTCATCTATGGCCTTGGTGACTGTCTCAAAGAAGTCAACCAGGTTTAGTAGGCATGATCTGCCCTTAACAAAGCCAAACTTGGTCGGGTCAAGTGTTTTGAGATTCCCAATGTCTTTGTTAATGGGTTCCATGATAATGCGCTCCATAGCCTTGCAGACCAGGCTAGTCAATTAGGTTAGTCAGGTTACCAGTGTCAGTGGCGGCCCCTCATTTGTGGAGAGGAATAACCATTGCTGTGCATCATTCTATTGGCACGTAGTCTGTGGAGAGGCTGAGGCTGAACAGTGTGTTTAGGTGGGGAGTTAGTTCGTTCTGTAGTTTGTGCAAGATGCAGCCTGGGACACCATCTCGTCCCATTGACGCTGTGTTTTTGGCTTTTGAAAGGGATGTTTTCACCTGTGCATCTGTGATTTTTGGGACACTACACTTTTCCGGAATTGTTGTGGGCCCTTTTCAGAGATGAGAGGGGGGTGAAGTTTGCACTGAATCTATCTGCCAGAATGTTGGCAATATCAGTGGGTTCAGCGTATATTGTGCTATTTTGCACTAGTTCAGTGCATATCTACGAGTTGCCACTTAGATTCTTAACATAGCTAAAAAAGGCGTTGTGGTTATCTTTTGAATCCTTGGCCATTTTTTTTTTAAATTAGCCTTGGATGATTTAATGAGGGACCTCAGTTTCTTTCTTCTTTGCTTTTTTTCTGAACTAGTTTCCTCCTTCTATTGTATAGCCAGTTTATTGCAGGGGTCCACCAAACTGGTTTCCTTCTCTTAGAGGAGTGAGTTTTGGTTTTGCTGGGGATGGGATGATCCATGCATCCTTGTAGATGCTTATAGATTGCATTTGTAAAGGTTTCTGCCTCTTGAGCAGCGATATCCTTTAGCGTGGGTGCTGTGAAACTTACCACCTCTGTCTTAAGTAAGGTGAAGTTTGCTTTAGAAACGTTTTTTACTGTGGTTTCTTTAGTTGGGGGTGGTGGTGGGGTGTGGACATCCAGAGTGATTAGTTTATGATCTGATCTAACCAGTGATGGTTTGACCTCCAGTGTGGATCATGTGTTGCCCATGTTGCTGATGCCCAGGTCCAATATGTTATCACCTCTGGTAGGAGAGTTTACCAGCTGATCCAGGGCATTTGAGTTGATGAATTCCAGCAAGCGCTGGGCCTGGGAATTTGTACTCGAGTAGTTTTCCCAGTGCATGGTAGGGTAATTGAAATTGCCCAATATCAGGGTGTTTGGTAGGACCTTCATGTTTTCCAGTGTCTCCAGAAAGGTGGAGTGTTGGTCCTGGGTCATGGAGGGTGATCTGTAGCAGGCCACAATTTGCACTGCAGATTTGCCCGATGGTAGTTGCACATGGATGATCTCAGAGGTATCATGCTGCGCCACTAACCTGGAAGTGTAGGTATCCTTGATGAATATGGATACACCCCCTCCTTTTGTGTTATGGTCCATGTTCTGTGGCCAAAACGTGTGGTATGAGTTGTAGCCCGGTAGTGCTGGGGTGCTCCCTGGAGGCTTGAACCAGGTTTCAGTTACTGCACAGATGTCAACGTTCTCCATACTGAGGAGTGCTTTGAGCGCGTGCATTTTGAGATTTAAACTCCTAGCGTTGAGTAGCATAAGTCTCAGTTTTTTGTTAATTGTGCTGTTTATGGAGGTGGGTTTGACTGTTGAGCCTTGCCTAAAAAAGGCACTATAGGGGCAGCAAGAGCCTTGGCCAGTATTCGAAAGCCTAGGGGTGACAGGTGCAACCCGTCTCTTGCAAAGCAACACGGCTTGTCGATCATGTCGTCCCAGGCTGACAGACACTGGATCCCCTTTGAATGACACCAGAAGCTTAGCCAATTGTTGAAATTGATCATTTTTTTCTTCATACTGAGGTATCATTCTTGGTGAGAGCAAGATGCTACTCAGGGTCAGGGTCATACCAGCCTGGGCTACATGATCAGAGAGCTCTTCCATGTCTCTTTTCATGTAGTCCAGGGAGGTACGTCTCAGGCCATTCACACCAACATGAACAATGAGAGCCATATTTGTACTTGTTCTGGAGTGACCTGAGTGCTTGTGTTATATGGCGGATTCTGGCTCCCGACAGGCAGCTAACAGTAACCTTCTGCTTGTCCAGCCTAGTGAGTGGGACGTCAGTGTGCCTAACTATAGACTCACCTATTACTAGTGTGTTAGGTATGTTATTTCGCCTTAAGGGCTGTGATTGTGTGGCACACTGATTTTGTGTTTTATGTGTTGTATGGTTTGTGACAGGAAGTGTAGGTTGTTTGGGTGTCTGCTTTGGAGGTCTGTGATGCTTTTGCAGGTTTTTATTTGGAGCCTTCAAGTATGATTTTGTGTATTTATGTGTATTTTTTGCCAGTGCTGTTTTAGTAGGTCTGTGTGTGGCTGGAGTTGTGGTGCAAGTGTTAACCTTCTCCTCTTGACTGTCTGTTCCAGTCTTGGGTGGAGACAGCTTAGCTTCCAGTTTGGTTGCATAACTGAATCCCTCACATATGTTAGTGTTTTTTGGTAGGAGGAGAGGGTTGTCTGTGTAGATGAGGCAGTTATAACATTGTCTCAGGATACCCAGATTTACCAGCTGGACTGGAGAGTTCACCTGAAGTTGCCCTTTGGTCATGCCTGAATAGTAGGGTGAGCTGCTTAGTCGCTTGGTTGGTGAAGGGTGAATAAAGAACCTTGCCCCGCTGGGCTATCAGTGTCAGGGTATATTTGTGCTTGCTATTAGGTCTGAGCAAGTGCTGGGCTGTAAGATGCTTTTTGAGTGCTTAGGTTGAAAGTTAGACTAGTTTCAAGGGAAAAACTGAAGAGAAGACTTAGTGGAACCGGGAATAATTTAACCGTAGCTAACCGACACTGCCTGGTGCACAAAACCATGCAAACGCGGTTTTTATAGTAGGGAAATGAAAGAGATAGAAATTAGCCCAAAATGGCCAATAAACTACTAACTTCTGGGCTGGAACCACTCCTCCAGGGACTGATAGGTTGCTCAAAGCTCCCCTCTCTCACAGGTGAACAGAGAAACTTCCTTCTATCCAAGTAAGGTATGGGCAACTCAGAAACTAGTATCACAGCCCTGAATTCAGCACTAGCCTGAAAACTAGACTTAGCTTAGAAAGGCGGGAAACAAGGATTTTTTTTTTTGTTTTTTTTTTGTTTTTATTTTAAAAGATAAGGCAAAAACTGTAAAAAATACACTTAAAACAGCTTTAAACTACTACAAGCGATCAGAGCAGGCTGTCGCACTTTAGTGTGTAGCCTACAACAGTTAAACAAATTATTTAAACAAAAACAACTTTTTAAAAGTGCAGGCAGTCAAATAAGTACAATATGTGAAAAAAAACAAGCTTTTAAATCACAATAAACACTGGAAAATCTGCATTTAGATGGAAAATAGTTAAGTACAACAGGAAAGTACAGAAAACTGATACTTAATCACTCCAACGTCTCTCTTCTAAGCTAGAAGGCTTGTATCAGTTTATGGATTTCTAGTGCTACAAGTAGGTTAGTAACAGGAAAGATGGGAAACAACTGCAGATGTGTTCTTTTAAACCAGAAAGTTGAAATAGACTGACAAACTGTCCAAATGGTCAATAAACTATATTTTCTGTGCCAAGAACCTCTCCTCTCATGGTAGACAATCTACCTAGTGCTTACTACTCCCACTGATAAGCTAGAAGGCTATCCTCCAACACAGAAAGGCTTGCGGAGCTCAGAAGTTTACCAACAGTCCTGGATACAGCAACTCTGTATCTGGACTAGGCTAGTTACAGGAAAGGTGAGAAACAAACGCAAGTGCGGCTTTTAAACCAGAACATTGAAAGAGATGGAAAAAAACTGCCCAAATGGTCAATAGCTACAATTCATGGGCCAGGAACCACTCCTCTTGTCGTAGATAGGCTACCTAATGCTTACCACTCCCACTGATAAGCTAGAAGGCTTCCCTCCAATACAGAAAGGCTTGGGGGGCTCAGAAACTTACAGAGAGTCCTGGAATACAGCAAATCTGTACCTGGACTAGACTAGTTACAGGAAAGGTGGGGAACAAGTACAAACATAGGCTTTTAAGCCAGCAAGTTGAAAGAGATGAAAAGCTGCCCAAAAGGCCAAATAAACTACAATTTCTTGGCCAAAACTCACTCTTCCCATGGAGGATAGGCTACCTTGTGCTTACCACTCCCACTGATAAGCTAGAAGGCTTTCCTGCAACACAGAAAGGCTTGGGGGCTCAGAAGCTTACAAACAATCCTGGATATAGCAACTCTGTAACCGGACTAGGCTAGTTATAGGAAAGGCGGGAAACAGGCACTAGTGCGGCTTTCCAACCAGAAAGTTGAAAGAGATGAAAAAAAAACTGCCCAAACAGCCAATAGCTACAATTTCTGGGCCAGGGACCACTCCTCTTATGGTAGATAGGCTACCTGATGCTTTCCATTCCCACTGATAAGCAAGAAGGCTTCCCTCCAACAAGGAAAGGCTTGGGGGGCTCAGAAGCTTACAAAGAGTCCTGGATACAGCAAATCTGTACCTGGACTAGACCAGTAACAGGAAAGGCAGGAAACAAGTGCAAACACAGGCTTTTAAATCAGAAGGTTGAAAGAGATGGAAAAGCTTCCCAAATGGCCAATAAACTATAATTTCTAGGCCAGAAACCACTCCTCCTGTTGTAGATAGGTTACCTAGTGCTTACCACTCCCACTGATAAGCTAGAAGGCTTCTCTCCAACACAGAAGGGTGTGGGGGGGCTCAGAAGCTTACCAACAGTCCTGGATACAGCAAGTCTGTATCTGGACTTGACTAGTTACAGGAAGGGCAGGAAACAAGCTTAGAATTTTTTTTTTGTGAGAAAAACAGCTAAAACAACAGTAAATACAATTCAAATTGTAGTGCAGGCCAGCACACCTGAGCGTGTAGCAACACTACAGCAAATACAGTTCAAATAAATGCAATTAAATTAAATAATGACTAAAAAACAAGTGCAGAAGGCAGCAAATTAGAAGGCTACTAACAAGCAGTAATAAGTGCAGAGTACGAGCGACTGAACAGATAACAGCACACAGAAGAGCAACTAAGACAGTTACAGTAAGAGCAGATGAATAAGATATATATATATATATATATATATATATATATATATATATTTTTTTTTTTTTTTTTTGAGGGAAGTAACAGAGCAAGATTAAAAGGCTACAGGGGTTGTCCTTCCCAAATGCTCTCTCTGTACACAGTAGGAGTGCCTGAACTCAGAATATGATCTCACTGCACTCATTTGAGTGAGCAAATGAGATGGGCCCAGAAGGTGTATCCAAATACAAATCTACAAGGGGGCGGAGAATTTCAAAGTCACCAACATTAATACCAAAAACAAGAATAGAGAGGGTAGGTGGGGAACTAACTGTAGAGAGACAGCCACAACTTCAGTTGAGTTGATATTCAGTGAAAAACACAAATAAATAAATTAAATACAATACTATATGCAAAAGAGCAAATAAAAGTGTACTTAAATTCACTTATATGTCCAGCTGATTTCAGGTAGATGTTAGTCGACCAAAGCTTTGATATTAAGCAGGATTCCAAGTAAAGACCATGACTCTACAATGTGCTCCTGTGACATTTCCTAAAGCCTCTACAAGTCATCTGTTGGGACCTATTTCTTGCAAAGGTACTTTGCAACTGTGCTTAAAGGTAGGTAAGTCTGGAATTTCTGAAGAAGAGCCACACCAGAGCTAAGCAAAGGGTCTGGCTCATCTCTTTGACCTATTTAAGAGCTGAGTTAGATAGAGCCAGTAATGAGATAGGAACAAAAAACTCTAATAATGCGACATGCATAAAAATACAAAAAATATTTTTTTCCTAGAAAATCATTTAGTACAAGTACAAATGCCCAGCACAGGCCCACTTTTTCCTAGAAAACACTGTTTTTGGTGTGAACATTATTACAGCACTATAATAAAAATATTCAGATACATACTGAGTTTCAAACTAAAAATTCAAAGCACACATTTTCCTTGCAAACTAAATGTCAAAGACTGAGCACTAACTGGCTATAGAAGTAGTGATGTCACTTCACAATCAAAGAAAACTGTAAGAATTACATCCCATTTCCCAAAGTGGCGTGAACTGGCTGTGCAATAAGTGCTGTAGTCGAACTTCACCCTTTTATGGTTTTCTTATAGTGCTTTCTTCACAAAGAGTCCAGAAGTGGCAGAATTATTTTAATGGGGTATCTGTTAGGCAAATTTATCAAACTTATACTGAGGAACTTAAGGCCATCTTTATTTACTGACTGACTGCTGCATTTTTCAAACAGTCCGATCATCTCATATGGAATTTCTAAGCCATGTCACCTAAATGGACTTAACATCTGGCACTTCTCTTTGCAACAAACCACCAAAGGTCACTTCACAACCATATGGGCCTGACCGCTGCATAAATTGGTGTCACTGAGGGAATAGTAATCCACCTTTTCTAGATATAAAGGGTCCTCAGCCAATGCTGGCCTTCATTTTCCATCATGCTTGAATGTTCCTGTATCTTCAACAAGCAATAAAAGCACACGCCATTCCCTAGAGAGGTACTTGTAATACCCCTTGATATTATGTAGCAATTAGACCTACTTCTTACTGCAGAATTGTGCATTTTTATTATTAAATTAATTTTAAATGGATAAAAATGTACTAGACACATGCTTCTTTCGAGAAGAGTCTAGGAAACAAATAATTTATTAAATGACATGCAGAACGTCACAAGGAAAGTAAATGGAGACTATGGAATTCAGACTTCAAAGACTACAGCAGGAAGCTGGTTAGTAAACAATAACCTCCAGAAAATAGCTTTTATAGCTTAAGCTACAGCACCTACTCAATCCCAGCATACCATGAACATAATAATGGAGCAGCATGGAAATTTGCTCAACCTTTGAACAAACATATGCACAAACCTGAAAAACCATGCAAAAAAATACATACACTGAGATTCAATAAACTTTATGTAGGCATTCCATGAAGCCTACATGGAGTTTACATGTTTGCGTGCCTGGGCGTAGCAAGCGGCAGCATGCAATGCATATTAATGCCACGTGGCGCATCTAAGCTAGGTTTCTTGGCTGGCAACAGTGTTGCTAGCCAGAAAGCCATGTATGAGAACATGTATATCAATTCTGTTTAAAGCAGAGCACTCGTGGTCTGTGGATTTGTGGCAAATGCCACAATGATCACCGGGGCTTGACAGACAGCTGTCAATCTGTTAGTGCAATACATCTGAACAAAGACCAATATAATGCTGTGACATCTAACCAGAAATAGGGACATATCTGACATAGATGTCACATAGAAATGTGTTAGAATGAAACTGAAACATACCTCTCAACTTGTTAGAGCAAGAAATCTAGGCAAATTCATAAATAATGGAGGGACAAAAGCACAAAAATAGGGACAAATTTTTAATATTGCTCTTCCAAACTTAGAAGGTTGACAGAATACTAGGTTCTACAGTAGCCTGCACTTTCTGAAGGGCATGAAGTTTTAAACTCAAATGCCTGTCATCAGTTTCTGAATTCAATCTGATATGACATGCCAATGATTTGCCAGAAAACCAAATGTTATGAGGAAAATATCAAAAATATGAGACAAAACTGGACATTCTGCACAAATCAGGACATTTGAAAGGTATGAACTCAAATTTATGTAATATTCCCTCTCATCAATTCTGAGATCATATCACGGATATAGCAGAAAATCACAAATCTTATAAGAAACACATCTGGACATCCTAGGAATATCTGGACAGTTAAGAGATATGAATGCAAAGTGTATGGTCCAAGCACAGGATGGTGTACCTACAGTGCAGAGTATTGTGATATTCCACTCCTGGCATTGTGTACTGAAGCAGTATAAATGATCTGTAATGGGTCATGGACTGCCATGTAAAATGAACACTTAGGGGAAGTGTATACATTGAATAGGGACAAATACATGAATTGTAGGAATGGGCATAGGGAAGAAGGACAGGTGAAACTACCTAATGTACAGCAGAGGAGGGCATGTCAGTGGAAGATGGTTGTTGCAGCAACACCAATCACATATCTATATGTTACAGTAGTGTGTATGTACCTTTAAGAAGCATTTCCAGATGTAAGCACGTGCATATAAAGAGTAAACATGTGCAGGCAGCAGTGCCATTTTGAGAGAACAACCAGAGTGTCAACATGTATGAGTGTGGCAGTCAGTCTGTTTATAAGTTTATTTACATTTGTTACAAATCCTCATTCCTGATGTGTTTGTATGTAATAAATCTGCTTGAACTGAACCCACGAATGTTCATCTGTTTTATCCTGATCAGATGAGTGACACGTAGGGGCTGTACAGTGAAAATGTGTTTTACTTCACACAAGGTGACAAGGCAATGGGGAGGATGTCTGTGCCAGATAAGCATCCTTACATGAATAATGCAGAGGACATCCATCAGGGATCTGACATACAATTTGGGTAGGGTGCATATTGTAAAGTTGTGAAAACTATTATGCCTGAATATGATCATAGGATCATAAGAAATTACTAGGCTATCGACCCAGAGGCCATTTCAAGCCTAGCCATTTCATCCCAATGTAATGCCATAGAATTTTAGTTACTACCCAAGACTGCATGTAGTAATGACTGCCCATGTCCAAGCAGGTTGTGGGCACTATTCCTGGTAAGAATTTATGGTGTCCCATCCACTTCTTCAGGTTCCTTGTCAACAGTGTTATAGAGGTGCTCTGTTTCACATGAATAGGTAGCCTGCTTCAAAGACATGGCTGTCACTAGGAGATAAATCTGTCCTTCCAGATGCCCTATTTAAGTCACAGGCCATATTTAGGTCCCTGGAATGGGAGGCCCTAGTCCTGTTTGATTTACGGATATGCAGCAAGTTCATTAGTTTATTAGGGTTAGGTCTGAGATTGCTCTGTAAGCCAGGCATACGTCTCCCCTAAGAAGTATATATGATACAGAGTAAAGTGACAGGGACTTTAGTTGGTCTGAAATCCCTTGATCTTCTTTGTTACAAGCCTCTGAGGTCTCTCCAATTGCTGCATGTGGTTTGTACAATACATGCCAAATGGGGTATTATATTCAATTATGGGCCAGATATTAGTGCTGAGTATAGAAGGGTATAACCTGTTTTGCTCTTGAGATGATGCCTTTACTAATCATGTATGCTACATAGAAAGCCTTCCTTACTTACAGTACACACATGGTGGTTGAAGCTTAGGTCACAGTCAACTTATGAACCCAAGGCCCTTACCACTTTGTGGGTACTTAGGGTACTGCTGTTGATTTGATAGTGTGAAGGGACATTGTTTGTGCTGAAGGGAATGATGATGAATTTCTTTGCATTCTATTTGAGACCTTGACTAATATGCAAGTCGTTGGTCTGCATAAGACCTTCCTGGAGTATACTGATATAATTTGAGGATTCAATAATTGCACACAGTTTGCAGTTGTCTGCAAACTTGGTCAGCTACAACCCCTTAGTTTTAAACTGAACTTTTGAAAAGTATATATCAAACAGTATGGGGCCCAGCACTCACCACTGTGGCACCCTGCTGGTAACAGGTCTGCTGTTTGATGTAAAGTCACTTACTTTGATAGTGTGTCTCTGGTTTGTGAACCAGTTAGCAACCCATATTATAATGAAGGGGTTTACATTCAGTTTTCTGTGTTTATCAGTAATGACTGAGTGTGGGATTGTGTTGAAAGCCTTTGCCAAGTCAAGGTGTGCTGTGTGCACAGATTTGTCCTTATCAATGGCTCTGGTCAAATATTCAAAAAAATCTCCAAGATTTAATATGCAGAATCTGCCCTTGACAAAGCTGAATTAGGTAGGATCCATGGTTTGGAGTTCGCCTATGTCTTTATATATGAGGTCCATAATGATACCTTTCATGATCTTACAGATGAGACTGGTAAGGCTTATGGGTCTGTAATTCCCCAGATCTGTTGCTAGGCCACCTTTGTGGGGGGGGGGATAATTGTTGCTGATCTCCATTCCACAGGATCAAGTCCTGTGGTAAAACTATACTTGAAAAAGGTACTTAATGGTGATGCTAATTCCACCTTGCTGGAGCCTCTCATCAGAGATCTCCAGGAAGGTGGCCACAGGTAAAGGTTCATGGAAAACATTACAAGAACCAACCATAATCATGAACAATATCAGAATAATACCAGCAGTAATCCCATACCTCTGACATAACATGTGATTTACCATGATAAGAGGTGAGTCTGCATGCACACACTCTTGAACAACTATTATGATACATCCACACTCTATAAGGGTAACCACACTCACTGTCCTGACCCTATAACATATGGGGGTTTTAAGAGGGACACTGCTATACCTGTATGTGACAGTATGGGCAATACAGGCTACTTGCTATATGGCACAATCCACACTGTCAGGGATGATATACATGCCATTAATGTTGTCAAACAGTTATATAAGTAGTGTGTGCATAAATAGAATAGGTATCATACATGCATCTGGTGTAACAACTTGATTGGTGTTCTGCACCATCAGACAGTCATGTACATTCCATAGAAAGAATACCTAGGTATGACCAATAAACGGTCCGACAGCTCACTGTAACAAACATGGTATACTTCAGTTACACATCACTGGAGGATGTGTAGGGATGTACATGAAGAAAGGTAAATTGTACAGTTATTGGTGTGATGAAGACTGTGAACCAGGAAGGTATTATGGCCTCTAATGTGAATGTCCTTCACATACTCAGTACTTGTGTTAAATTCAAGGGTTTAGTCAGCACTGTGACCACATGCTGGTGGATGCACCACTTATCATCTACACCAGCACACAGGTCAGATATCTGTTGGTCTGATTTTAGGGTGTGATGGACAACCACTTGGGTGGTGTGTTTGTTTCCTGAATTAACAAATCTCCTCATGTGTCTTGTAAATGTGGGTGTTGCCATACCTGTGGCAGCAGTGCTTATGTGTTTCTACTGTCTGTATTATTAATTAATATCACACTTGGAGTCAATGATTGCTCACATTCTGTAGTCCTTCAGGCAGCACATGTATGTCATCTTTGATTTCCATCAATTAACTAATGGACAGGAAAGGGCCTTGCAGGCATCCCTGATGTACAGACCTGATCACCAGACCGACATATAGGTTAGGTCACACATGTCAACATAGTAAGGTCCCACGTATGTGATACACTGGTCTACCCATTTAGTGACATAATTGTTCATGGACACATAAGACAGTGCTGAGTGAATACCTCAGTGTGGATTTGTGTCAAATGCCTTGACCCAGTCAAGTTTCACAAGATGATACTGTTGTTATCATGCATGCCCTCAACAACCTCTTTGAGGACATCTATCAGATGTAACAGATGTGATGTGGCATTAACAACTGGCACAGATCTGTTGTACACTGCCAAAATATAACTAGTGTCTATGTAGGAGAGGTCCAGGATCACATGTTGGTCTACCTCACAGTTGAGGAGAGTCAGGATGTCTCTATATATGCAAGGACCAGGTGCTGCCCCCTCTACTCAGATGGATGCATGTTGATGTACACCCTTGTATGGAACTATAGCCCATGTAGAGGGTGTGTTGAAGTGTGTAATCAACTGTATCAGGAAGGTGTATGTGCAGAGTCATGCCATAGGTGATCTGTGATGTTATCACAGACCATTGCTTCTGTGTGATAGGCCTGGATGAAGGTAAGACAGTGCATATTGCCTAGGGTTTGACACAATCGCCCAAATAGGTATCACTGAGAAACCCTCCCAGCTGGGGATTAACCCTTGCATCAATAGATGGGTAACCAAATGGCTCACAAACAGAACACATACTGTGAAAGTTTGTGAATTAACCTGTACCAGTAGAGCTGTGCCACCTCTGGCAAACCTGAGGGATCTATACTTAGCCCTTCACTGTTTAGAATCTTTTTCATGACAGTTCAGGCTAAATTATATGGTCTTTGGCTTACCTAGTTTGCTGATTCTTGCATATTGGGTGCAATCATTGAGTCCACCAATGATGATAAAATAGTACAACAGGAGGAGCTAACACAGACAAATGAACAGGGACAAAGGTACATGTTCTACAACTAAATGCAGAATGTGTCTTATTCTTTGTTGTCAATCTGAAAAGTGGAATTCAATATTAATCACAACATTGACAGTCCTTCTACGCTGAAACTCAGTGATGACAACACTGGGAACACATGTTGATAGCACTCTGAACTTTGACCACCAAGTGTCCACATTGGTATCGAAAGCATATATTCTGCACATCATATGTCATGTCATCATATTCACATCTTAGGATTGTATGACTGTACTGTAGTCAACCTCATTGGAACAGTAATAGAGCATAATGCACTCTTTTGCATCTTACCTCACCAGACATATGCATCAGCTGGAGAGACCACATGGCTTTCTCAGCAAGACATAAAGGTCCTGAAAACCATGCCATGGTGTATGTGGATAGAGTTAAAGTCATACATCTGTAATCTGTCTGGTATAGGGAGAGGTGATATCTGCCTTGCTTCCAGGCCAGTGTCTACCCTACCCTGGTGGGAGTACTACATATCCAAAAATCTGATATAACTGATTACATCAGCAGTGTCTGTTCAGGATAATATAGTAATAACAGTTTCACACATGCTGGTATAAAAAGCTCTCTGTAATGTCTGGCAAGAACTCACATACACACACCCAGTTGACTGTAGTGAGAATAGAACCCCTACATATCTAAGTACACAGACTACAGAACTCAGTACTTCATGCAACCACCATGTTACAAATTTGACTTGGAGTGTATCAGACAACACTTGATAGCTGATGACATCAGCAGTGTCTGTTGAGAATATAATAGTGTACCACATGCTGGTGTAAAATGATCAGTGTAATTTCAAGCAAGAGCTCACAGACAAACATACACCTACCCAGTTCACTGCAGGGAGAATAGAACCCCTATCTATCTAAATACACAGACTACAGAACTCAGTACTTTATGCCAGCACCACAGTACAAGTCTAATTTTGAGTGTGTCAGACAACACTTTATAGCTGATGACACTGCAGTATCTGTTGAGGAGAATATAACAGTGTCTCACATGCTGGTATGAAATGCTCTCTGTAATGTCAAGCAAGAGCTCACACATCACACAAACACACACACATGCCCAGTTGACTGCAGTGAGGACAGAAACCCTATCTAAGTATACAGACTGCAGAACACAGTACTTTACACAAGTACCACTGCAGAAGTTTGACTTTTACATGATGGCAGGTGAACTTATAGTAGGTGACATCAGCAGGCCATCTGTGGGACAAGATGTTGGGTGGGCTGCATGAAATGGATGTGCAGGCATCTGCAAGAATCAAAATACTGTCAATCTATGGTATTGCAGCAGTAACACTGTGATACATAGTTCTGCTCTTCTATTTAGACACACACACACACACACACACACACACACACACACACACACACACACACACACACACACACACACACACACAGTTGACTGCAGTAAGAATAGAACTCCTATCTATTTAGGTACATAGGCTACAGAACACAGTACTTTACTCAAGCTCCACAGCACAAGTATGACTTTTATAAGGGTGCAGGTGAACTTATAGTAGATGAGCTCAGCAGGCCATGTTGGAGACAAGATGCTGGGAGGCTTGCACAGGCTCATAGCTTGATCGGTTCATAGGAGGCTACTAGCCTAATGGCCCAAGGGTGTTCAGAAGCCTTGCTGTGTAAAAACATAAGTACCCTTATTGACTATAGCTGGATGGTCATTGTTACCAGAGCAATTTTGTGAGCAACACCAACTGGCTCTGTCCAGGAGGGACATAGGTGCAACCCCAGAGGTGAACGATCACTCAACTAGTGGTCAAGGTTATGCTCGAACAGGGTCATTGAAGACCACTACATCACATGCAGTGGGAGCCTATTACAGAGGAGTGTGAATTATTGGGGGATATATCTGTCTCCCCAGCATATTCTGTTTATGTTACAGACTAGGTTGAAAACCCCGGGGCAAGTTATTCTTGCCCCATTTCATTGGCAGATGTCCAGCATTTCCAGTAGGGTAGGGTCTGAGACTGCTTTGTAGGGAAGGCATAAGCCATCTCTCAGTAGCCTGCATGATGCTGAATACTGTGACAGGTATTTCAGTCTTTCCATGTGTGTCATGTTTAGAGACCCCGGAGTCTCCCAGGCACAAACCTGTGTTTTCTTCAATTGCGGTCTGTATTGGGTGAGGTGCAGACAGAAGGGAGCATTGTACTCAATTAGTGGTCTGATAAAGACAGTGTACAGCAGAGGTATTATCACCCTGGTCTTGGATGTGATGTCCATATACATAATGTGTGCAATGCAGGATGTGCATGTCGTCACTATGGACACATAGTGATGAATGTGCAGATTGCTAGCACCATGTGTTCCCAAGTCTCACAATATTGTGTTTAAGCTTAGATGGGTGCTACGTATATCATAATAAAAAGTTCAGTCTGTGAGGAGTTCTGCACCAGTCATTTGTGTGTGGCAGCCCCTTCTGTAATATGTTACCATCATTGGGGACTCTATATTAGTGCATGCAGTTACCAGTAATTTGCAATCTTGGTAAACCACAGGCCATCTACCTTTGCCTGTGTTTCAGGGAAGTAGTTTGCAAACAGTTGAGGGCACAGCACAGATCCTTGTGGTATTCTAATGGTAAGTGGCTAGAAGTGATGGTACAGTCACCAACTTTGAGAGTGTGTGTTCTGTCATTGAGCCAATTGCCTACCCTTCTACTACTTTATGGCTTAAATCCCACATGGGAGATCTTCACTATGAGCTACAAATGGGGGATAATGTCAAAGGCCTTGGATAACTCATCATAGGCGGTATGTCCTGTTATCCCTCATCTAGGTCTTTGGGGTCAGTATTCAAGAACTCCATAAGGTTCAATAAGCAAGATCTACTTTGACAAAAGAAAAATGGGTTGGGTAACGTGTGTTGAAGTTCACTTGTGCCTGGGGAAATAGTCCATGCTGATTCTTTCCCTAGCCTTGTAGATAAGGCTTTTTAGGCATATGTGTCAATTGTTGTAGTTCTGCATGTTACCAGAATGTTGTGCATTGCATAGCACACAACATTACATATTACATTTTGTTGTGTGGTTGATATATGTGTGGAAAAAGTACTGAGACACCAGGGTTGCAGTGTTTGGGGGGATGACAACACATGGATGTATTGTTAATACATAACATATTCTTAGAATGAGCCCTTAGTTTGTAATGTTTCCACATTTAATTTCATGTCATATGCAGGAAATGGACAGTAAACAGCAGTAATACAGCATATGTACATTTCCATAGCACATCAAGTAGTGCGTTTGCATGGTGGTTAGCAAAGTGCATATGCATGTGAGATACATATGTCTGTGCACAGCTAAACAGTGTGCAAACATGAGTTGCATTGCCTGACAGTTAGTACTGAGTCTATGAAATACATCTACTACCTAACTGACTCTGTGGCAGGACATGTTAATGCATTGATGCATTGCTTTTTGGGGTCAGATGATATTGGTTTCCAATCCATATGGTTCTAATACTTTTCAATACTTTTCATTGCAGAGGGTAATGCAATGACATGAATTGTTTATATGAGATCAGTTGCTGTGTGTTGGCAAAGCATAGTTGTATTAAGTGGCATTATGTGGGAGTAACCACAGCTGTTTGGCAATGTTCAACATTGCTGTGGTGCGGTGTGCACCTCCACGCAAACACAGAGTCCAAAAAGTGAAGGGCTCCATTGGTTTTCCAACAACTTATGTGTGTTGTATGTGATTCTATTTTTTGACCAGATTAAACTGGTGAAATGGAGTAGATATTAAAGTGGGGAAATGGGGAGCAAGTGGGAGGGGGTACAAAGGGAAATGAGGAGAAGAATCTACAGGAAGGAGGTATGAAATAACCATAGCTATCCATTTCTTTAACAGTGTAAGTTGAACATATGTTCAAAATATTAACTGAATTTGGACTGTCACCTCCAGAGAGAAGGGTGACCACAACACAATCATGTTGTATAACCAATTGGACCAAATCAAGTGTGTCAAGAAGACATGTGTGCAAAATGGAGAGCTATGTATGGGACGATTATTTTTTTGTCAGACAGGTGCCTATTTAATTTTTATTTCAGAGAGAGAGAAGAAAGTTGGGGAAGGGGCATAGGTATGTCTGGGTCATGTAAGTTTGGTAGGTAAGGAAGCAATTGCAGACAGACAAGACAAACAAGACAAGAGATAGGATGGTGATGGAAACAAAAGGTTGGGGGACACCATAACTGGAGTGAGAGTGGGGACATCCCAAGCCCACAGTCATTAAGCTGGGTGACAGTGAAAATTGAGTCCTCACCCACTCAACTGTCATCATTATTACCTTACTCTGCTAGTGGCTGGAGTGCTTGAAGTCTCTACCTCCTCCTCCTCCTAGTACTATGCTGGTACACAACCCTATGCACCATCCCTGGCAACTCAGCGCCATTGATGAAATCATCACCTCCACAACTGGTCCCAGAGGGTACCACTGGATCAGCCTCCAGGGCAGGACTACCTGAGGAGGCAGGTAGAGTAGGGGTAGCAGACGCAGTGCTTCCAGGCTGGCTCCCAATCATGCTGGGCATCAATGCTGGAGCCGGTGGAGGGGGTGCAGGTGGATCTAGTGGGGCTGGCCTACCCCGCTGTGCTGTGGAGCATTTAGTGATGTGGTATGCATGGATAATGTCACTCGTTTGGTCAGGATAAAACAGGCGAACATTTGTGGGTTCAGGTCAAGCAGCTTTATTACACATAAACACATTAGGAATGAGGCTTTGTAACTTAAACTTAAATAAACTTATAAACAGACTGACTACCACACTCACACATGTTAACACTCTGGCTGTTCTCTCAAAATGGCACTGCTGCCTGCACGTACTCACTATTTATATGAATATGCTTACATACGGAAATACTTCTTAAAGGTACATACACATGCTCTGTTCTACATCATCCCTCTTTGAGAAATAGTCCACAAATGAAATGACAGTTTTCATGACATATGACATGTAATTTACAGAAATGATCTTTTGGCATCCAGTTATACAGAACTAATTCTTTGACATGCAATCATACAAAATTAGACACATATAAAACAATCATGTCTAGGTTTCTATGTATTTTACACTAGGTCTGGAAATACGACCTGATCATGTAACATAAAAGTCAGAAATAGATCTAGCAAGGGGACTGTCTTCAAGGAACATTAAACTTTGGGACAACTGGGACATCATCAGGAATGGGAATAGATACTGAGACATGTTCTTCAGTATGAACATTGTCACAGATGCTCTGAGATCTAGAGTCTACATCACAGGCATGATGCTGTGATATCACTTCTGATACAGGACGAAGATGTCTGTAGTTTCTCCTATATTCTATATCCTCAGATTCTACTAATTAGTATTTCAGCACAGCACATATACCTCTCACTTGACCAATTCGATCAAAGCCTCTCGCTGTTTGCATCCTCACTATCTCTCCTTCTTTTAACGAATGAAGATATCTGCTCATTTTATCATAGCTGGACTTCTGAGAAGAATACTTTTTAAAAAGTTGGTTGATCGCTCTGTTGTTTTTAGCATTAGGCACCAACAAACTGGAAATGACAGGCAAGGTTGTTCTGGTTTGCCTAGATAGAAGTCTATGAGCAGGTGAGCCAAGTAAATTGTCACGGGATATATTTCTGATATTAAACAAATTCAGGAAGATATCATTATTGTCACTCTTTGACCTCTCTAGTGATTGCTTTGCACTCTGTATTGCATGTTCAGCAAGGCCATTTGACTGTGGGTATTCAGGACTACTAGTAACATGGATAAAGTTCCCCTCTTTTGCAAATTGCTGAAACAATCAACTGGTAAACTGAGAACCGTTGTCAGAAATAACTTTATGTGGACTACTATGGACTGAGAAATGACATTTCATTTTAGTAATAACAGTAGTGGACGTTAGGTTAGGTAGCAAATCAATCTCAAACCAGTTCATATAAGAGTTTACCGACACTAAGTAATGCTGACTGTTTCACTCAAATACCTGAGTTGCTACTGTTGACCAAGATAGTTCAGGAATTTGGCTTAGCTAAAGTGGCTCTTTTTGCAAATGTGGCTTAGTACTGTTGCATACTGAACAAGAAGAAAGCACTTTATCAAGGTCTTTCAATAGAGAAGGTCAAAATACTAGTCCTCTTGCCCTTCTTTTGGTAGAATTGGAACCTGGGTTGCCACGATGCAAAATCTGAATGCATTCACTCTGTAAGGAAATAGGAACAATAACTTTCAGACCTCTGAAAATGATACCATCTTCCATCAGCATCTCATCTCTGTATGGAAAGTAAGGTTGTACTTCTGGTGGTACACAGGATTGATTTGATGGCCATCCTACATATGTGGAAGCCCTTAACATTAACCTGCCCAAGCAACAAGGACCTCTGAAGCTGAAACGCAAACAAACACCAATCACAACCAAAGTGTCACATAGCTCACAACAACACCAGTGTGCCACCCAGCAACAGCCCCTAAGGCAAGACAATGTACCCAACACTTTAGTCATAGGCGACTCTATAGTCAGGCACACTGATGTCGCATTCACCAGGCTGAACAAGGAGAAAATTACAGTCAGCTGCCTGTCAGGTGCCAGGATCCGCCACATAATTCATGCAGTCAAGTCACTCCACAACAAGTACAAATATGACTCTGTCATTGTCCATGTTGGAGTGAATGACTTGAGATGTACCTCCCTGGACTACATGAAAAAAGACATGGAAGAGCTCTCGGATCATGTGGCCCAGGCAGGTATGATCCTAGCCCTGAGTAGCATCCTGCCTTCGCCCACAATGATATCACAGTATAAGGACAAAATGATTGACTTCTACAATTGCCTAAGCTTCTGGTGTCATTCACAGGGGACCCAGTATCTGTCTGCCTGGGACAACATGATTGAAAACAAGTAATCTCCATGGTATCCCCGAAGTCTCAAAACAACCCACTAAAGTGTAATGGGTCTAAAAACAAAACAGTGTAAGAAACTTCTCTGTGTGGAAGATTTTCAGTCCATATATTTCTAGTTAATCACTGTATATTAATCAGATCAGACAATAGTAGTAGAAGTAGCGAACGTAAACCCGTCAAGTCAAAAAGTAATAATAGAAAATATATAATTCTACAGCATTACTAAGTATTCGAAAGTAATCCAAGCAAGGCAGGCTGTCTGTTTCCAGTCGAAAATCCTTTATTAAGTACACAGACAAGCGATCCAAGTAAAACAAAAATAGAGTAATAATTTCCTCACAAGCTTTCTAAATATATATATACTTTTTATGAGGCATGGGAGTGGTTTATTGTGCTGTAAGACAAAGTGTTATTGGTACACATGTTAAATTCACATCCCTTCCCCCATCAGTGTGACATTCGAGCTGGTCCTGCCCTACCTAGTAGCTGTCATAATAATATATAGCCCTAATGTACTTTAATGGTACATCTTATTTAACCAAATTATTAAGTAGATTATTAAGTCTGTGATTTTATCCAAGGCAATACACTACATGGCTGGAAATATATCAACCTTAGTTCATTTTGTGATCAAAAATTATATATAAATATATGCATATACATTTTGCATGTAAAAATCAGTTTCTATTTTCATAACCTATTGTTAACAAAGATCACTTTTGTCCTTCTAGACTTCTTCAGGTCTGTGTACAAGAACCCTAAAAACCTATATAATTGTATAATTAGTTAGTATTGTTATTACCATCATTTTGAATAAAGTGGAAAAAAAAAAGAGAACCAGAAAAAAAATAAATAAAAATAAGACAAAATGTATGTATGATGATGGAAACAAATATCATGGCAAAAGTAATTACACTGAAAATAAGCCTATTGATGAAACTATAAAAAGGCCTAGCAGCTATTGTCCACCACTACATCAAACACTAGCTGCTTTCGAAGTGAAATGTGAGATGGATATCAGAAAACTCCTTAAAAAACCTCCTAAGAAAAAACTTTATAAAAAAACTTTATAACTTAACACAGGGAGAAAGAAAAGCATTGCTTGAGCTAGGCAATGACAAATCCAGGCGTGCAATGAAGGCCGACAAGGGAGGAGGTATACCTGTGACTGATACCACTAGCTACAACCAAAAGATAGAGAGCATGCTGCAGGATAACAGATTTTATGAGTTATTTACCATGGATGACATAAAAAGAGCATATGATTTATGGAACACTAATCTCACCACATTATGGGAAGAAAAACTTATCACTGAAAATCTTTATAATTATTTATGGAGCCCATGCCCACGTTTACCTTACTTTTCTGGAATACCAAAGCCACACAAGAACAGAAAAGACCCACCTTATAGACCGGTGGTAGCAAGTGGAGGTTCCCTTACTGAAGCCACAGCCATTTACCTTGATTACTTGCTGAAACCTCTAGCAGAAAAGAATAAGTCATACATAAGAGATTCAATGGATTTTTTGAAGAAAATAAAAAATATTACAGTGGAAGCTGACAGTATTTTGGTAACTATTGATGTGGAATCCTTGTACACAGTGCTCCCTCACAATTACTGTATAACAGCAGCTATGGAGTCTTTTAAGAATCATAATCAGGGTACACAGGCACAACTGCAAAAGTTAAGCAAGCTCATTAATCTTGTACTGGACTTCAATTTCTTTACTTTCAATGGCAAATGCTACAAACAAAAAACTGGTATAGCAATGGGGGCTGCCATTGCTCCCAGCATAGCTAACATAGCCCTGGGTAAATGGGAGGAGGACTTGGTGTTAAACAACACAGACTACATGCAGCATATCACATGCTATTTACGTTTTATTGACAATGTCTTTGTTGTGTGGGAAGGTGACACATTGCAGCTTGGAGATTTTATCACTTACCTCAATCAAACAACCCCCTTCCTGAAGTTTACCTCTTCCCATAGCTGTACTTCAACCACTTTCTTAGATATGCAGATTTCCAAGGACACCAGCAGTAACAGAATCACCACTGATCTATTCAGAATACCAATGAGGGTTAACTTATTACTCTACAGTAAAAGTCTACATCCTACAAAAAACAAGTATAATGTAGTGAAATCCCAAGGCTATAGATTAGCTCGAATTACCACAGAGATGGAACCATTTTTGAGAAACCTGAACAACTTAGAGAATGATTTTCTAGTGAGAGGCTATGAAAGTCAGATGTTAAAAAACATCCTGGAACCCATTATAGAACTGAAAAGGACTGAAGCACCTTCACTCAACCTCCCCAGTAGAAAAATGTTAAGTAATTCCACAGAGAATAACAAATGCAAAAATAGCTGCATCCTGACATACACTTTGGATTATTACAGTATCAAAAATATTATTGAAGAAAACTGGGACATTGTCACAGGAACTCCTTTTCTGATTAACATCTTAGGTGAAGCCCCATCATTTGTTTATAGGAAGGCCAGGAATATTAGACATTTTGTTGAATTTAAACCTAGACCATGTGAGAAAAGCACTAAAAGATGTGAAACTAATTGTACATTTTGTATATTTATACAGCAAGGTGATAGTTTGTATTGCCCTTATTTAAAGAAAATCATTAAAACCAGTGCAGGGGGTGACTGTAACAATAAAAAGGTAATTTACAGGGCACAGTGCAATGAATGTGATGCATTCTATGTGGGCAAGACTGTAAATAAACTCAAGCGAAGAATTTCTTGTCATCTGTCAGAAATCCGCTCTGGATGTAAAAATAATGCACTAGCCAAACACCTTTCTCTTCATAAAAGACACACAGGTTTTAAGTTCCAGATCCTGGATCACATAGACATGGGTGATCTTGAAGGAGACATCCCGAATATTGTGGACAAACATGAACTCATGTGGCAATTAAACCTGAACTCTTTTAGAAAGCCTGGACTAAACTACTACTGTTCAATTAAAAGTGCACTGGAACTTAGGAAATTGCCACATTGTTTACATGACTAATTGTATTTTATTTTTTTTTTTTATTTTATTATTTTTTTCTACAAATTGGTTTTAAATACCATTTTAAATCACTTGATATTTAAGTGTATATTTTGTTTCCATCATCATACATACATTTCGTCTTATTTTATTTTTTTTTTCTAGTTCTCTTTTTTTTTTTTTTCTCCACATTATTGAAAATGATGATAATAACAATACTAACTAATTATACAATTATATAGGTTTTTAGGGTTCTTGTACACAGACCTGAAGAAGTCTAGAAGGATGAAAGCGATCTTTGTTAACAATAGGTTATGAAAATAGAAACTGATTTTTACATGCAAAATGTATATGCATATATTTATATATAATTTTTGATCACAAAATGAACTAAGGTTGATATATTTCCAGCCATGTAGTATATTGCCTTGGATAAAATCACAGACTTAATAATCTACTTAATAATTTGGTTAAATAAGATGTACCATTAAAGTACATTAGAGCTATATATTATTATGACAGCTACTAGGTAGGGCAGGACCAGCTCGAATGTTACACTGATGGGGGAAGGGATGTGAATTTAACATGTGTACCAATAACACTTTGTCTTACAGCACAATAAACCACTCCCATGCCTGATAAAAAGTATATATATATTTAGAAAGCTTGTGAGGAAATTATTACTCTATTTTTGTTTTACTTGAATCGCTTGTCTGTGTACTTAATAAAGGATTTTCGACTGGAAACAGACAGCCTGCCTTGCTTGGATTACTTTTGAATACTTAGTAATGCTGTAGAATTATATATTTTCTATTATTACTTTTTGACTTGACGGGTTTATGTTCGCTACTTCTACTACTATTGTCTGATCTGATTAATATACAGTGATTAACTAGAAATATATGGACTGAAAATCTTCCACACAGAGAAGTTTCTTACACTGTTTTGAACAACATGATTGACAGACCATGATACTTTGCCAGAGATGGTCTGCACCTCTCGCTCCTGGGATTCAGGTTACTGGCTAAGGCTCTTGCCACCCCTATTGTGCCTTTTTTAGGCAAAGTTCAAAGGACAAAACCACTATCATAACAGGTACAAGCATGCAAAATCTGAAGGTAATGCTATTCAATGCTAGAAGTCAAATGCACTCTCTCGAGGCACTCCTAAAAATGGAGAACATCAATATCTGTTCTGTAACTAAGACCTGGTTTAAAGCTCCAGAGAGCACCCCTGCAATACCAGGCTACAACTCTTACCACACTTATTGCCACCAAACCAGGGCTAAAACACTAAAGGTGGAGGAGTGTCTATATTCACCAAGGATATTCACAACACCAGGCTAGTTGCCCAACACAATGCATCTGAAATTCTCCAGGTGCAACTAACACTAGGTAAGACTGCAATCCGAACTGTAGCTTACTACAGATCTCCCACCATGCCCCAACATTCTCACTACACCTTTCTAAACATACTGGAAATATTAAGATACAACCAAAACCCTTATACTGGGTAATTACAACTACCCTGCCATTAACTGGGAAAACTACTCGTGTAGCAACACCTTTGCCCAACGGTTCTTGGAATTCATAAATTCCTTCCAATGCCCTGGATCAACTAATCCTTAGTCCCACCAAGGGGTCCAGTATCCTAGACCTGGTCATTACCAACATGGGAAATCAATGCTCCACACCTATGGTCACCCTCTCATTGGTCAGGTCTAACCATAAGCTAATCACCCTTGACATCCGCATCCCTCCACCACCCCCAGTAAGGAAACCTCCATAAAAAACATCTCCAAAGCCAATTTCATGCAAATCAAGTCAGAAGTGTCAAACTTTATGACACCCATGAAGACGGGAACTGAAAGTTCGACTGCTGAATCCTACACTAAGGCACTGTACGAGCACATCCACTTGTGCATGAATCGTGCCATCCCCAATAGAACCAAGATGCTCTCCTCCAAAAAAAGCAAGCCAATCTGGTGGTCCTTGCCATTAACAAACTTTACAACAAAAGGAAGAAACTGTTGCAGAAATGAGGAAAATCCCAGGATGCAAAAAACTCCCTCACCAGCCTCAGTAAGAAGCTGAGATCCCTCATAAAATCTTCCAAAGCTAGTCACAAAAATAACATTGCCAAAGATTCCATAGACAACCACAAGACATTCTATAGCTATGTCAAAAATCTAAATGGCAATGTTCAGATCTGCTCTGAGCCACAACAGAATAACATTAAATATACTGATCCCAAGGATATATTACCAATATCCTGGCAGATCGATTCAGTGCAAACTTCACCCCCCCTCACCCCCTAAAGGGCCCATCTCAATACCAAAAGATTGCCAAATTCTGGTAATAATGGCCACACAGGTAAAAAATGCACTCTCCAAAGGTAAGAATACAGCATCCATGGGACCAGATGACATCCCAGGCTATGTACTACATGAACTACAAAATGAACTGGCACCTCACCTAAGTGTCATGTTTAATCATAGCCTCACCTCAGGCTTCGTGCCCACTGAGTGGCGCACAGCTACAGTTATCCCACTCCACAAGGGGGATCCACCTTGAATCCCGGGAAGCACCACCCCATCAGTCTGACGAGCCTGATCTGCAAGGCCATGGAACATATTATGATGGAACTTATAAACAAAGACATTGGCACATGCTCCAAGGATCTAAACCTTGTCATCACAATTAACAAAACATGCTGGAGGGATAGGATCCTGACCCAGAGACTCCCCAGACTCTGGAATAGACTGCCCATACATGTCAAGCAGAGCACCTCTTTGGCCCTCTTCAAAAGAAACCTTGATGATTGGATGGGAGATAGAAAATTCACCTCAGGAATCACGTCAGTCGCCCTACTAGACAGAGGTCCAGGGAAGTAAATACTGTGGGAAGAAATAGCCAGGGAATTGTTATGGCTAGGCTTGTATAAGCCTTAGGGCCGATAGCCTAGTACCAACCTATGAACCTACATTGATGAAGTGGTTGAGCTTTTGCAAAACTGGATCAGTCTTTGCATGATCTCTTAGCTCATCATGTCTCATGGTAGAAAAATAATGCACTTCCATGACATCAAAGTCAAAATTATCTGCATCAAGCTGTTCTGTGGTATTTCTGGGAGATCTGGATAAGGTAACTGCCAGATAAAGAAGTTTGCCTTTTTTGAAATTGTACTTTTGCAATTCAAGCATCATTCGTTGTAGTCTTACTGGAGCTGAGTGCATAGACTTCTTTAAAATAATGACTAGAGGTTTATGATCAGGTTCTGCCTGGAGAGCTCAGCCACAAATATAATCATGGAACTTCGAACATGCAAACACAACTGATAAAATTTCCTTCTAAACTTCTTAAAGGTACATACTCTTTCTGCAGATGACAGGGGCACATTTTCAAAGCACATCAATTAAAAAAGAAAAGAAAAATAAAATAAAATAAATTAAAATAAAAAGTATTTTTACAATAAAATAAAATAACATAAAATAAAATATTCATAAAAGAAAAGAAAAGAAAAAAATGACATGAAAAATGTTTTTTATAAATAATATGAAATGAAATAAATGGTATTATTATTATTATTATTATTATTATTATTATTATTATTATTATTATTATTATTATTATTATTTAACATTTGTTTACCAGGATAGTCCAACTGGACAACCGGTGTCCCTTCTCAGCAGTGTTCTGGAGAGAAAAGCTCCACATAGTACAGTGAGTAAAGAAATATATTTTTGTTTTGGTTACAAAGTGAAAAAATGATAATGACAATTAAGAAAAATACTATACATTGTAGACACAATATATAAAATATAAAAATTCAGCATGGTTAGAAAACAGTAATGCAAGGCTTTTACTAAGTAATATGTACAATATATACAGTGAGTATTGGTAGAGAATAATAACTGTGAACACCAGTGGCATAAGGGAATAGATGGGGTGAGGCTTCAGGGGGGGTGCATGGCAGTTACAAATACGACTAGTGTAAAGGTATGATTTAAGGAGATTTCTGAAAGTGGTAGTACACTTTTGTAATCTGAGGTCAGGGGGTAGAGAGTTCCATGTTTTAGTAACTTCATTATGGAAAAGAGATTCGCCAGAGCAATTTTTACATGGGATTGTATTAATCAGAGCTTTATTACTGGATTGTAAGTGTCTATTTGATTTGTAGAAGCTTAGAAGACCGGTCAGGGCAGGGACTTTCTCAGGATAGTATAGTATTTGTTGGGCAAGGTTGAGTTGGTGGTAGCTTAGTATATCAGAAAAATCGAGCCACTGTAATGAATGTAGGGAATGGCGATGGTGGGACCGAAATTTGGAATTGGTTGCGAACCTGGTGATTTTGTTGTACCAACTGGAAAGTTTATTTAGGTAGTTTTGTTTACGTTTGTTAGAACTGGGGATGCAAAAAGTAGTGTGGATAAGAGATGGGTTCTGGCTATATCAGTTCTAGACTTGGAGGTAAGGTACCTTTTACAGCGATAGAGGGTCCCCAGTTTTTTATGGACTTTGGAGATAGTTATGAAGATATGCTTGTTGTATCTTAGTTGTGGGTCAGTTGTAGTTCCTAGTAGTTTGGCCTCTGATACTTGGGTGATGAGGGTCTTGCTGGCTGAGAGTATGGAGAACGTGGGGTCATTGGTCTTTGTTTGGTGGAACAACATGAGCTGTGTTTTCTTGGGGTTTAATATCAATTGTGTATTACTTAACCAGTTTTCTATTTCACTAAAGGATTCTTGGCCTTTTTGCTGGAGAAGTTGGATGCTAGGAGCAGAGCAAATCAGGGTCATGTTGTCTGTGTATTGGACTATATCAGCTTTAGTGGTTGCTAAGTGGAGTAGTTTATAAATATGTTAAAGAGAAGGGGGCTTAGAATAGAGCCTTGTGAGATGCCTAGTGTGACAGGAAGTGGGGGGATAGGGAGTTGATCCATTTGACAGACTGTTGGCAGTTGTCTAGGTAACCTTTGAACCACATTAGAGTGCAATTGTCGATGCTGAAGTCAGAGAGGCAGGTTAGAAGTTTATTATAAGAGACTCTATCAAATGCTTTGGATAAGTCTAGAAAGGTGGTGGAGACTAAGTTGCCTTGGATCCTGAGTGAGTTAATAGTGTTGGTGAAGTTGATTAGGGTGGTGGTAGTACTGTGGGATGGGTGAAATCCATGTTGAGATTTGGAAAGTAGATTTCTGGAGAGAAGGTGGGTAAGGAGTTGATGGTGGATACACTTTTCTAACATCTTTGATAGGTGTGAGAGGATTTCAATGGATCGGTAATTGGAGAGATCAGTAAAGGGGCCACCCTTATGAAGGGGAATTATGAATGAGGTCTTCTATAAGGAAGGGGTAGTATTTTCAATAGTGGATCTATTTATTAAATGGGGCAAGCTACAGCTTTGGATGCAAGTTGAAGGTATTCGGCGGGAAGATTGCTGGCAGCAAGGGTGGTTTAAGTTTAGTTAAGTATTATTGGATAATAGATGTTGGTACTGGCATGAGAGAGAAGGTAGTGTTGTTTTGGGCCTTGGGGGCTTGTGGTGTGTTGGTAGCATGTGTAGTTTATGAGTTTAAGAATGGAAGAGGTAAAATATTTGTTGAAGCGAGTGGCTATATCTAAGTTTGTGCTTTCTATATTTGGGTGGTGGTAGTTCTACCGGGTGGGAGGATGTTGTTCCCTGCAGGCTGAAATTTTTGAGGGTTGGAGTTGTGTTTTCTTTGTAAGGAAATGTAGTGATATTTCTTGTCTATCTTAATTTCTTTTTTTGCCTTATTTTGAAGTTCAAGGAAGGTTTGCCTAGTTGTGGGTGTCTTGTTTTTTTTGCCAGACTTTCCAGGCTTTATACCTGCCTTTGAGTAAGGCTGTTGTATTTTTTTTTTTTTTTTTTTTTTGTAGCCAGGGGGCTGGGTTGCTGCATATTCTAATTGTTTTAATTGGGGCTAGGTGATTAAGGATCTTTAAAAATGTGGAGTTAAAGTAATCAACTGCCTTGGCTTTTGATGGGAGGCCAGTTACAGGACTTTAGGGCATCTAAGATGTTAGCTGTGGAGAAGTTTTTACGGGACCGAGTTTGTAGTATGGAGGGGCAATAATTAGATTTTAGTTTGTGTCTAAGGATAAATTTGGGGTTGTGTCAGAGACAAGGCTTGGGGCATGAGAAAAAAAGATAATGGATTAGTACAATTATATAGATTCATAGGTTCATAGGCAGGTACTAGGCTATCGGCACTGGGGCCTATACAAGCCCAGCCAAAAATGTACCCTGGCTTTTGCCACCCAAGAAAATTATTTTCCTGTGCCACTGTCTAGCAGAGCCACAGAGGTGATCCCCGGGGTCTTAAATAAACAGCCTTTGCAATATTCGAACCCAGAACCCTGCACACCATAGCCAAAGCCATAGTCAAAGATATTTATCACTAAGCCATGTCAGAGTAAGACTACCACCTCCTAACAGATGTACACTATACTGCAGACTGCAGTAATTCTTGAAATGTACATATATTGCACATATGCATGTTGCAGTTATACAGATTACAGTTTACAGCAGGGCATTTGTGCCACTGATATAGAGGTTTTAATTCAATGTAAATATTATTGACAAAATAACAATATTATATAGCTGTAAAGTGTGATATTTGAACCCACAGCCACTGACTTGAAGTGTAATATTGTACTCTTGGTTTATGCTACAGACTAATGCATGCATACTTGTTTTTGCAGTTGAGATATGCATGCTCAATTTGATACAATTCTATAAACTATCAAACAAGCTATCTTTAACTTTTAGTGCTGCAATATCACTACTCTTCTGCTGTATACAAATTACATGTTTCCCTCATTCTCTCCAACCTAGCCTCGCAGGCTCGGACATTGCACTCCTGATCACTGACAGCTGTTGAAAAACAAAACAGAACAGTAGAACATTATGAATAACAGTCTTACCTATATTCATCTTTCTAAATCTTACAAGTACTCTCTGTAGATGATATTTACACAGGTGTGGAATGTCCTCAGTCCTAAATTCCTTGATCCAATGGTCAAGTTTATCCCTCTTCCCCATCCATAGGTCTTTGTAATGATGCCTACATCGCTTTCTAATGTGTGGGTAACCGGTGCACTGGATTCAGCCTGGGCAAAGCTATCCCAAGCCTCAGACTTGTACTGGGAGCCAGAATAGTTCCTCTGCAGAAGCCTTTTGCTGTGGTTCTCAACTATGAGTCCAGTGAATATCCTGGACACCCCACATCTGTGCCCTAAACCTGCCACCTTCCCAACAAATACCTGCCATGTCTACAATAGATCTAGAGCACTGGAAACCAATGCAGTCCCACTAATTCCAGTTATCATTTTTACTGGAGTGCACACACTGTTTGGCACTACTGCACTTCGCTTACCATCACACAAAAACATTGCTTGGGAGTGTGCACTCCCAAACAATGTGTTGTGGGATGGTAAGTGGAGAGAAGCAGTGCCAAGCAGGGAGGCATTACATAATTGCAATTGCAATTGCAAGGTTATTGGATGTATAGGCAGTTGTGTATGTGTCTTAGGCAAATGTGAAGGCCATCCCAGTCCAGAGAGCAGAATTATACTTACAAGAATATAGTAGACAGTATACCCACAGTCATACAGCTGATAATAAATGTTTGTTGTTGTTTGTCTTTTCGGCTTAATACATATATAAATAAATAAGCAACTAACAATATTAGTGTCTCATCCCTCATGCATATAATTAATATCAGCTCCACTATTTCAAGTGTTATAAGTGAGAGTGATTATAAGGGGAAGTGGAACATGAGCAAAAGTGTATGGAATATCCTGTATTAGAATCCAGGACTATGTGTATGGCAGTTCCACACTTAAACCTGTTGCCACAAGAAGGTTAAAATAACCCTTGTCTATCTTTCAGTTCATTGCCATAAACTGCACTGTCACAATAGTAAATAAAACATTGCAAACCCAGGACTAGAACCCAGGATCATCTGTACTCCAGCCCTACATTTACCCCTGCTGCTACAGGACTGGCTATGTGACATTCCCTATTTTATTAATAATTCTTAAGGTCTCACTGTTAACCGCCATGCAATGCTGCTCAGCATGTTTGTGCAATGCCCAATAGCATTAATTGTATGCATCTTGTTTCTATTTTTTGCTGTCTGGGTCCTGTCTGCTTCCTGGGTGGTCCACTTGTCCAGTCTGACCACTGCTGCCCTTCTCACAAATGACATACGCTGAGCCAAAGCTGCCATTCGTTTTCTTCATTCCCATGGTTGCACTACATGCTGCATTGTGCAAATACTGCCTCTCCCCCAAAAAAGAAACAAAGACAGAAAAGGAAAAAAAAGGCAAGTAATTGAAATGAGAAGAACCAATTTATGACATACACAAAAGAAAATGATTTCACACGAGATATGTCTACACAGATCTAGATAAGAACACTCACTCCAATGCCCCTTTAGAACACAGGATGGGTGTCTTATCCCTCTTTGCCACACAAACAGCTTTGCATCAAAGATTGAACAGTGATATCAAACCATACAGCTGTTATTTGCCCATGTATTATTTCGGGATGCAGTGCACTTAGTGATCACACAACCTGTTGTGATTATTGATTGCAAATATACAGCTCTGTGTTACCTTTCTGTGTTTGTTGATTATTCTTCAGTTATCTGACCATTACTCTGAGACATGCAGTGTGTAAGCCATTCTATTTCATTGCCCTTAAAATGTGTGAAGATATTAACTGGAAGTAATATCATATGCAGTTGCCAACAAATGAAGGCCAGGTTAAATGTTAATGAACACAACCTGTGAATTGTGTGCTGCTTACTTACATTTCCAACCTTACATCTAACACTTTGGAGATCTACCTGACACACATAGTGGAAGTAAGGTAGCCTGCAGTGCTGTTGTGTTTTCCTTCTTCCAACCAGTAACCATTCACAGTTGCAATCCATTAACAACAAACACTGAGGGAGTGTCTGTACTATGTTTACATGTCCTGCATGGATCCATGTATTTGGGATTCAGCAATTCTAATTAGTTCACACTTCATTTGTATCTTCACCATTTTAACAGCCCTGAATCTATACCATATAAAAGACAACCATGCAACTAGCCAAACTGATGGTGAGGAGACTTGTTTATGTTGGGAAGACTGCACATAAGATATTTCTTTGGGCTATATCTGTACAGAGGATTACTGAACGTCAGAAGGTATGCTTGAATTTTATCAGCTACATGCAGCGTATGCTGGAATGTAGCTGAGGAAAATCTGAAGCAAAGGCTTTTATACTTTTATCTGCATGCATTAGTTACAAGTGTACTGATGACATTGTGGTGTTTGTCATGCCATTTTACAGGTATACATGATTGCCAATTTATGAAAATGGAATGGTCTGTGATAAATATGTACAAATGTTTCAGGGACAATTCTTTGATACCATTGTAATATCTCAAAGATAGTTTGTTACTAAATGTGTCATTTGCCTGTTCTTTTGGGGGTAAACCTGAGTTGTTGTCATGGCACAAACAATGATAGACTGTTGTTCTGGGGGTGAGCATAGATGAGTTACTCTTATTGCACAAACATGGATATGCTGCTATTGTTACTTTCCTTGTTTTGCATCCTGCCTGTTGTTCATATTTCACATCTCTAGACTGTTTTATGTTTCTCTAGGGGCTAATACTGAGTGGCTACCTTTTCTGTTTTATATGGAAACAGTCATTTTGTAGTTATATGATATTTATATGTATTACACTTCTGTTGTCTTTTATGACACCTATGAGTATACCATCCAGGCTTGTCAGTCCTCAGATACCCCTCTTCACTGATGCTGAGAACCAGGTGATAGTGGATGCCTTTAGGTAACATGGTTCTTTTCTGGTGGAAACGGGATGGATGGTTGATGATGTGAATGTCATGGCTGGCCACAGTAGGAGATACAAGCAGGTGCACCAGATGGCTACCAATGTGATCACATCTGCAAGGAGGAGAGCAGCTGCAGTGGCCGTGACCAGAAGGTTACTGCTATAAAGCCTGTTAGGGAAACACCACTAACACCCAATGAAGAGTTCCTGGCCAATATCAGGGATCCAGACAGCTCACAGTATAGCATGTCCTGGATGTTGGAGCAACAGTTTCAGAGACAGCAAGCTTGACTCAAGAGAGGCTTCTGGGTAGGCTTTGGTATTACAACAGTTGAATACTGTTGTATAGTAAAATAATTGAAATCAATATGTTACTTTTGTGTCACATGAACTTTTTTTTTGGGGGGGGGGGTTTGAAGACTGCTACAGTTATTAACTTAGGTTGGATTTGTCAGTCACATTCTTGTTGAAAGTATAGTTAAAAGACATACAAAGGGGTAAAAGCATTACTCCCTGTGTTACTGTTAAATGTCATGATGTCGCCCTCACTTTTTGCTTAACTTCTTCCAGGACCATCTGGCTTGCAGAGGGGACTATCATCTACAGACGGTAATCCAAACATTTTTATGTCAGTACTGCTGTGCAATTTAAAGCAATATTTTAGTGTGTGATATTGATGTCAAGCCTGTTGTGTGTATTTCTGTACTGTCTGTAATAGTGGCAGCACTGTTAGTTTGTTACCATATATTGGATTATATTAATGTAGGTATTATTTTTTTTTCCTGTGTTTGTTGCTTTTCATCACAGATGATTATGACAGTGAAAGTGTGGGCCTTCTGCCACCTGATGTCAGTGCAAAAGCAGACTCTGATGATGATAGTGGCCAAACAGAGGCACACTCAGGGGGTGCAGAGGTTGGATCTGACACTGAGGTTGACATACAGCCATCCCCTGCAATTCAATTGGACACAGCCAGTAGGCCTACACCTACCCATTCCAGTGAGCCCTTAGATATTTGATAGTTGGAGGTCGAGACCATTTTTCAGGGTAGTGTGGCTACTGCGGCTTCAGTGCCTATTGACTCTGACCATAGCCAAAGTTTAGGCAAGGTGCCTTGCAGAAGGGTTATTAGGGGTGCTCTGAGGGGCCTGCTGTCCCTCCTCCACCTGGTGCAGGTGTCTTTTCCCATGACACTCAATGTATGTTTAGGGACATCATGAAGGCAGAGGTACATTGCTGTTGGTGCTTCAGACAAATGCTCAGGGTTGTAGATGCAACACAGGCTGACATGTGTGACTGCCTACAACATGTTGCTGAGAAGGACACTTTGGAATGAGGGGTGTCTGTGATGGACCAAGGGGTGTCTGTCATGGAACGAGCATTGTCTGTGATGGAATATCTACTGGGAGGGAAACGGCATCCTCCTGGGTGTAGGTCACCCACATTATCTGCTGTTAGCCAATGTGGCCATGCCTAATGATGCCCTCATAGTGGCAATACTTCCACTGCTTCCATCAGTGAGTGTGCTGTCCACACCCAGACATGGGAGGCCATGGGGTCATGGTTCAGGGCATCCCCATGAAGGGATGTCATCCAGCAGATATCAATCACGTTCAGGTAGCAGTAGTGCATCTGACCGTGGGCATGGACATGCCAGTGCAACTCCAGGTAGAGACAGTTGTTTTGGCCAAGGATGACAATGATGAACTGCTACCTCTAACATGCATGGCTCACACCTGTCCAACACACTAAGACATAGAGCCAGCACAGAGCTTGGCTGTGTTCATGCAGACACTCATACACCAATTTCACCTGGAGGACCCCTACAGGCACACACACACACACACACACACACACACACACACACACACACACACACACACACACACACACACACACACACACACACACACACATGCACAAACACACGTACACACACGCACACCAGTTACATGGTTCATCTGTGCAGCTTAAAACTTATTTTGTTTCACTGGCTATTTGTTGGTTTATCCAGATATCTGCCTACTTTTCTTTCTTACACACACGCACTCACTGACATTTTGTGTCAGCCTAGGCCTCCTATCCCCCCCCCCCCCACACACACACACACACACACACACACACAACATTCTGTGCAAATGATGATAACTGTGCCATATCCAGTGTTTTCTATCTTTTGGATTTATGAATAAATAAGCTTTGTGTCTGATGCTTAGGGTACATAGCTGACTTAAAGTGCTTAGTATATCTGCATTTGTGGTGTTGAACTGATAATTTTACCTTTGACTTATACTGGCCTTGGAAAGTTACACAACTGATAGCATCAAAATTTCCCAACTTTTTTGTGAATGATCTTGTGAGGATTGTGAAGTCAAAAACTGCAATGTGTACCATTGCTTTCTATAGTCTCTCTTTAATGATTTTCCAGAACAAATGCATGGTGCTAAACTGAGCCCATGCAGTGACTATCACTACTTTTGAGGGGAATGACTGCGTGACTCATGATGCCTGATGCCTACTACTTAATAATGAACACATATAAGTCACATACGTCTCTGCTGTCACATGTTAAGATCATTTCTGTACCAATCTTCCACCTTTTACTTGCTTACAGTACCAATTACTGAAATACAAGGCTATGCCACTCATTCATATTATTACACAATACACTCCAGGTTCAATACTTACCTTGTAAATGCAGCAGTTGACACGGTTGTAGTTCAGGGCTGACTGTGTCTGATGCAAGCAGTACACAACCAATGCACAGGGAGGTAAAGTTTGTATGATTTGCTGGCATTGCTGTTACTATATGTGCATGTGTGTAGGCAAGGAATGTTTTAGGCCCCTATGTGGTGAGTGAGTATGCTATGCATTGTCTCTTAGTCAATACAAGGGCATGCTGATTATGCCTACATCTGTCTACACCCACAGCAGCTGGTGGTTCCCCCTCTGACTCCTCATCTGCCTGTGGCTGTGGTGACCTTGGCACTGGTGGTTTTATGTGTGCTCCTTCCCCTTGCTGATCCTGCTGAAGCTGTTCCATCAGGATGATGTTGTGTAGCATGGCACATACCGTGAATATTTCTGTATATGTCCATGGATTGCACTGCAGTGCTCACCCAGATTTGTCTAGGCACCAGACACATGACTTCAGCAGCCCAAGCACACACTCTGTAATATTTCTGTAGTTCCTCCTAGTGTGTGTGTGCATTTCTGATGAGTGTCATCAGCCATGGTTCCAGAGCATCGTCTGCATCCCCCAGTATATGACTCGGTGGGATATCCCCCATAGCAAACATCTGGTACAGTCAAGAGGTGTGCCAGATATGTGAGTCATGGTAGCTGCCTGGTAGCTGCCTGGTCTGCCAGTACACACATTCAAGATGATTCCTTTGGCATTACACAGGATTTGGAAGTTGGCAGAGTGATAGACCTCTCTGTTTATGAAGAGCCTAACCTGTTCCCAGGTTGTGCCTTAACTTCCATATGTGTGCAATCTATGGCACCCAGTACTTCAGGGTAATGTGCTACATGGTTGAACTCCTGCATTTTTCTAGACCTCTCCTCAGAACTATGGAGAAAATATATGTTGTCACTGGCATGTTGGAGCATAACATTCAGGAATTGGAGGATCCTGTATCTGATGCCTTTGACAACCCCAACATGTCACCTGTTGGTCTCTGAAAGGTACCTGTAGCTATAATTTTAAGTACTATACATACCTTTGTCTCCACTGGGATGAGTTCACCTTGGCTGGCTCTGGCTGTTAGTTGAGGATGGCAGAGGTTGCAGAGTTCTTATAAGTGTGCCCCTATCCACCCTGTAGCACTCTGCAATTTCCATGTCATGTAGGTTGTGAAAAGTTAAATGGGGCCTGAACACTCTTCTCCTTCTTGGCCTAGGACAATTGGCAGCAGCAGGAGCATTCACTTCAGCCTGTAGCACATACAAAAGAATTAAAGCAGCAGCAGCCCCTAACATTCTGTCTGTGTAGACTCCTTCCTGTGGCTGTATTCCAAAAGTTTTGGAATTTGCAGGAAAAAACAGAAAAGATTCTACATGGTTGATTTATACCTTGTTGAATATTTCTGCCATGTTGGATTTGTTGATTATAGGTTCATAGGTTCATAGGTAGGTCCTAGGCTATCAGCCCTAGGGCCTATACAAGCCCAGCCAAAAAGGTACCCTGGCTTTTGCCACCTAAGAAAATTATTTCTTGTACCACTGTCGAGCAGAGCCACATAAGTGATCCCCGTGGTGAATTTCCTATTGCCCATCCAATCATCAAGATTTTTCTTGAAGAGTGCTAATGAGGAGCTTTGTTTGATATAGATAGGTAGTTTATTCCAGCGTATGGGAAGTCTCTGGGACAGGAATCTATCCCTCCAGCATGTTGTTTATTGTGGTGACAAGGTTTAGGTCCATAGAGCATGTAGCTTGGAGGAATTGGGATTTCTTTAAGTAGAGCATGTCCAACAGCTCTGGGTTTGACATAGCTTTGTATGTTAGGCAGAGATCACCTCTGAGTAGGTGATATGCGATGGAGTAAAGCTGGAGTTTTTTGAGACGGTCTGCGTAGGGCATCTGTTTGAGGCTGGTATTCCTCTTTGTGAGGTATTTCTGTGGTCTTTCCAGTTGTTGTAGATGTCTTGTGAAGTACATACCAAAAGGGGCTTTGTACTCTATAATGGGTCTAATGAGTGATAAGTAGAGGGGGAACAATGACCTCTTTTTTTCTGGTGAGAAACCTTTTGTGATGAGGTGTGCCACATAGAAGGATTTCCTGACTACTGTGGCGATGTGATTATCAAAGGAGAGACTACTGTCCACCTGTGTCCCAAGGTCTCATCACACTTTCGGTGTTAAGTATACTACCGCCTATGTTGTACTTCATGGGTACAGAGTTTTTACCAAAGGGGATGACAATGCACTTTTTGGCATTGAGCTTGAGGCAATGGCTTTGGCACCAGGCATCTGTCTCAGTGAGGCCCTTTTGTAGGATGTCCACATCATTAGGAGTTTTGATTATGGCTCCTAGTTTTCAGTCATCTGTGACCTTTATTAGCCAAAGACCTTCTGTGTTAGCCTGTACTTCAGAGAAGTAGATAACAAACAGGAGAGGACCCAGGACTGAACCCTGTGGTACTCCACTTGTCACTGGTCTGAAGTCGGATTTGGAGTCTGCTACTTTCACAGTGTGGGTTCTGTCAGTGAGCCAGTTGGCAACTCATCTTGTGACATAGGGATTTATACCTAGTTTAGTCAGTTTATCGATAATTCCAGAGTGGGGGATGGTGTCAAAAGCCTTGGCAAGATCTAGATAGGCTGTGTGAACCACCTTACCCTCATCTACGGCTTTGGTGACTGCTTCAAGGAAGTCTATCAGGTTTAGGAGACATGATCTTCCTTTTACAAACCCGAATTGGGTGGGGTCCAGAGTTTGGAGATTACCAATGTCTGTTTATAAGTTCCATGATGACATGTTCCATGGCCTTGCAGACCAGGCTTGTCAGGCTAATGGGGCGGTAGTTCCCAGGGTCCGTGGTGGCTCCTCCCTTGTGGAGTGGGATAACCATCGCTGTGCACCATTCAGCGAGCACAAAGCCTGAGGTGATTGAACATGGTACTTAGGTGGGGTGCCAGTTCATTCTGTAGTTCATGTAGAACGCAGCCTGGGATGTTGTCTTGTCCCATGGATGCTGTTTTCTTGGCTTTGGAGAGTGTGGTTTTTACCTGTGCAGCCATGATTACTTGAACTTTGCATTCTTCCGGTATAGAGATAGGCCCTTTAGGGGGGTGAGAGGGGGGTAAAGTAAGCACTGAACCTATCTGCCAGGATGTTGGCAATATCAGTTGGGTCTGTATATTTAGTGCCATTGTGCTGTAACTCAGAGTCTTTAGAATCAGTGGCGATTTTGTTTTCGTAACTAGCTTTGGAGAATTTTATCAGGGATCGCAGCTTCTTACTGAGGCTGACCAGGGAGCTCCTCCAATCATTGGATTTTACTCTCTTTTGCAACATTTTCTTCCTTCTGTTGTACAGTTTGTTTATGGCAGGGGACCACCAGATTGGCTTCCTTTTTTTTGGAGGATATGTCTTGGTTCTGTTTGAGATAGCACGATCCATGCACTTGTGTAAGTGCTTATAGAGTGCAATTGTGTAGGATTCAGTAGTTGTAACTGTATTGTCCATCTGTATGGGTGTCATGAAGTTCACCACTTCTGTCTTAAGAAACATGAAGTTGGCTTTGGAGAAATTTTTTACCATGGTTTCCTTAATGGGGGGTGGGGGCAGGATGTGGATATCTAGGGTGATTAGCTTATGGTCAGATTGGACCAATGAGGCATTGATTTCAGGTGTGGAACACTGGTCACTCATGTTGGTAATGACTAGATCTAGGATATTGTTGTCCCTGGTGGAGGTGTGGCTAAGTTGATCCAGGGCATTGGAGTTTATGAATTCCAGAAAGTGTTGAGTGAAGGAGTTGGTACATGAGCAGTTTTTCCAGTTAATGGTGAGGTAGTTGAAATTGCCCATTATTAGGGTGTTTGGTTGAACCCTAATATTTTCCAGTACATCAAGAAAAGAGGAGTGGAAATCCTGGAGCATGGTGGGGGATCTGTAGCAAGCTACAGTTTGGATTGCAGTTTTGCCCAGAGTTAGTTATACTTGGATAACCTCTGATGCATTATGCTGAGCAACTAGTCTGGAGGTGTGGATATCCTTAATGAATATGGACACACCTCCGCCTTTGGTCAGGTCCAGGTTACATGGCCGAAAAGTGTGGTATGAGTTATAGCCTGGTAGTGCAGGGGTGCTCTCTGGAGCCTTGAACCAGGTCTCAGTCACTGCACAGATATCAATGTTCTCCATTTTAAGGAGTGCCTCAAGTGAGTGCATTTTGAGATTTAGACTTCTAGTATTGAGTAGCATCACCGTCAGTTTTTGCTTGCCTGTTCCTGTTATGGTGGTGAATTTGTCATTTGAACCTTGCCTAAAAAAGGCACTATAGGGGCAGCAAGAACCATAGGCAATATTGGTAATCCCAGGGGTGACAGGTGCAGGCCATCTCTGGCAAAGCATCGTGGTCTGTTGACCATGTCATCCCAGGCAGACAGATACTGGATCCCTTTAGAATGACACCAGAAGCTTAGACAATTGTTGAAGTCAATCATTTTGTCCTTGTACTGCGGTATCATTCTGGGTGATGGCAGAATGCTACTCAGGGCTAGGGTCATACCTGCCTGGGCTACAAGATCAGAGAGCTCTTCCATGTCTCTTTTCATGTAGTCCAGGGAGGTACGTCTCTGGTTGTTCACACCAACATGGACAATGACAGAGTCATATTTGTGCTTATTGTGACGTGACCTGAAGTGCATGGGTTATGTGACGGATCCTGGCACCAGACAGGCAGCTGACAGTAACTTTCTCCTTGCTTGCAGTTCAGCAGTTTATGCTGTCATTTGCATGCCACAGTATTTACCATGTTTGCGCAGGTGTGCACACCTCTACATGCTGCTTACTGAATATAAAACTTGCTGCTACAATGTGCGCATCACAGTAGAAAATGACCATGTAGGGTTTATTGAATCTCCCTGATATTCACAAATCTGTATTTACCAAAGCGTTGTGAAAAAGCACATATATTACTTCAGAAAAAAAGATGCCCCTGCACACTGGATTAGAAATAAGAACTTTCAATGATAAATCTTTAATAATAAAACATTAAAGCCAATAAACAAATGCAAAATACAATCATGATGAAACATCTAGTTTATCAAAAAGACTGATGTGGATTAACATTATTCAGTAGGAACTAAATGATCTTTAAATGAAAGTGCAAAATCCTGACAGCCGATTCTTATAAGATTCAACCCCATCAAACATCAGTACAAACTTATACAAGCATGCCATACATACATACAAATTTAACTCAGGACTTCATCAGACAATTTAGTTGTAATAGGATGAAAGTGCTGTGTTTGTTGTTTTTAATAAATAAGTAGATATTTTGGCAGTGTGAATTGTGTCTCCATTTAGAATACATACAAGCACACACATATACTCCCATCTATATGTATATATATATATATATATATATATATATATATATATATAGATATATATATATATATATATATATATATATATATATATATATATATATATATATATCCATAAATATATGTGTGTGTGTGTGTGTGTGTGTGTGTGTGTGTGTGTGTGTGTTTGTGCATATGTATGTATGTATGTATGTATGTATGTAAAAAAATAATGCATGCTTCTCCAAAACACCAAGCAAAAAATTGCCTAGTAACCATCTAAATAATAAATAAAGCTAGTTGAAAAGCATTCCGAATGATTATACTGCTTACTGCTGCTGTCACCAGAAACCTTGGATCATTCTTCAGACCAAGACATGTTATGGCCTGGCTTGCCTGAAAATTTTATCTGATTCAGATCCAAAGGTTAATTGCTGTTCTACAGACCTCCATCTAGTATCATTTATTGCTCCTAATAAGGCAATGTTGAGTGAAATATTTCCCTTCATCTACATCAATTATCTTCTTCGGGTCTGAATGGAGAGATGAAAAGTCAGCAAGCAAAGGAGAGTAGTACTGCTGAAATTGAATTCATCCTCAAGTCTTGGTGAGTACCTTTACAAACTGGTCCCTGTTTTGACAAAATCTCAGCAAGGTGATACTGATATATAGACTGTATTTATATAGCATATATCATGGAAAGAAGTACTCTAAAAACTAAAAAAGATAGCTGGGTGCACAAGACCCAGGATAAAAAAAGTGCCAGATCCTGGTAGGAGCACTGGTGCCAGGAATGGAAAAGATGACAGTGTAGATTCCTCAAAATACAGAAACATTCCTACAATGTGGCTAGGCCAGGCCAAGAGGGAGGATGCCCCCCCTGTTGTAGAAGGAGGTAGCAGTCCACAAAAAACACAAAAACTGATAGGCCAAAGAAAAGCCTTAATGACAATAAAGTGGACTATTGAGGATAAGAAAGAAATTATGTATTGTTACTATTATGCATAAAGCCCAGAATTTCCAGACACAAGATATATAAAATGATTGAGAGAGAAATTAGAGGAAAGAAAATACTTCACAAGAAAAACTGTGAGAAGCTTCAAATGAAAATTTGTGTTCATTGATACAACATAATTGTGAAAAACAGTATATAGATCAAGAAACCTTGACCTGTTTGTAAAAAGAAGCATCTGAGGAAGTGTGAAAATATAAACAACAAAATCAAGAGATATTTGGAAAGTATAAAAAAGAAATATGGACGTGGGAAAGAAAGAGAGGTTTTACATGGTGCAATATTTATGCAAAGGAGAAAGCCAAACTAATCAATATGAAGAAGGCAGCCCCAAAGTAATTCAAAGAGAAATACAGGGAAAGACATCAAGATATGGAAAATTTCACAATAAAAAAATAACATCACCAAGATGAAACATAGAAAAGAAAATTAGTAAAGCAAGAGTTAAAAAATAAAAGTTGAAGTTATGGAGTGCCTGTGAAGTGAAGGATTTGGTTTAGAAGATTTAGAACAGGTTGCATCACAACAGGATGGAGTGAGTCCTCAAAGTAGGGAAAACAGGAAGATCAATAAACATCTCAAGAAGACATATGGACATGGAAAAGAAAAAGAGATCTAATATGGAGTAATATTTATGCAATTGAGAAAGCAAAACTAACCAATACAAAAAGAGCAGCATCAAAGATATTTGAAGAGAAATATAGGCAAAGGAATCCAGACATGGACAACTTTACAATAAAAAATAAGAAGACAAAGAAGAAAAGTAGAAAATGAGATTATTAATGGGAGAAGTTAAAGAAATAGAAACTGAGGTCATGGAGTACCTACAAAGTGAAGGATTCAGTGTAGAAAATCTAATTCAGAAAGCACCACAACAGGATAGAGTAATGGATATCCAAATTAAGGGGAAATCAGTGGAACAGGAAGCAATTGGTCAGGTGCCATATGAAGAAATTTTGGAGCCTTCCACAGGAAACCATTTTAAACATTCACTTGAAGCTAGACAGCAAGGAAAGGAAGAGGAAACTGTGGAAACTCTGATGCAGTCAGTATTGATGAGTGATAGGCCAGTGAGCTCCCATATGATAGAGCAACAGATGGCACAGCATGAAGTTGAAGAGAATGTGCCACAGGAAGATGCTATATAGTCTTCTATAGAATGCCCGCAGGAATTGGAAAACAAGGGATGTGCCCTTAGTTTGGAAGAAAATGAGCTAAGAGAAGAGTTGCTTGATTTAATAGACAGACAGATATATCAAGATCAATGAAAGAAATAGACAGCAGAAGGTGAATAAAACCCAAAAAGTCAGAAGTCTGATGAAACAGATGAATGCAATAATTAGGACTATTTATAGAGACCCATGTGATATAACAGAAGTAAACAGGATATATTACTGTGCACTGTGTGCAACTAAATTAATAACTGATAATGTTCTACTACAAGAACATTGGGTAGTGAAGGAAAGGAAGAGGAGAAATTGAATACCATCATGGAAATATCAAATAGAAAAAATTATAAAGCAGTTAAGACAATGCGTGTCACTGTTAGCATATTATAGAAGGGGGAATAGATCAGCAAAAATACTAAGAAAAATAGATGTGATAAAAGCAATGCACAGTATTAGAACAGACCAGGATCTATCATGCACTATTGCAAATAACAAACTAAAAATGTTAGCACAGGCAAAAAGACTTACAAGATAAGAAAATAAATATAAAGGAAAAGTACAAAAATATGCAATTTATTGATGATCCAAAAAAGTTGTATAGAGAATTGGGAAATAAGGTAAAAGGAATTGAAAGACCACCAAAAAAAGAAGAAATAGATACATTTTGGAGAAGTATCTATGGAGATACTGTGGAACATAATAAAGATGCTAAATGGATAGAAGAAGTTAAAGAAAGAATAAGAGGTTCAAAGGTACAGGATATGAAATGGGATGAAGTAACAGCCAGAAAGACTGAAACAAAGTTAAGAAAAGCCTCTAATTGGGAAACCCCAGGCCCAGATGCAGTACCTAATTTTTGGCTGAAAGTATTAACATCTTTGTACAAAGATTTAGCCATGAGTAAGAACTATTTATATGCACACCCCGAACAGACACCAATCTGGTTAACAACAGGAAAAACAATGCTCCTACTTAAGAGCGAACCTGCAAGCTACCCTAAAAATTATAGACCAATAACTTGCCTTCTGATGATGTATAAACTATACACAGGAATTTATGCTGACAGAGTTTATAGTCATTTAGAAGAAAACTCAATTATGGCAGGAGAACAAAAGGGCAATAAAAGAAAGTCATATGGAACAAAGGATGATTTCTTTTTAAATAAAGTCATAGTGGAAAACTGTAAAAAGGGGAAGAATCTATGTCTGGCATGGATTGACTACAAAAAAAAATTCATGGATAAAAGAGTGCTTAAAAATGTATAAGATACACCCTACACTGATCAACTACATTACAGACTACATTATAGTGACCATGAAACAGTGGCAGACCACTTTGCAATTAAGCCATGACAAAGGACAAATTATTATCCCAGGGATAAAAATTCAAAGGGGGATATTCCAGGGTGACTCTCTCTCACCGCTGCTATTCTGCCTTGCCCTTAACCCATTAAGCTGTCTACTTAACAGCTTAGGCCATGGCTATAATTTGGCTATTAGAAAACAATAAAGTGTAAAGACTTCTCATCTTCTCTTTGTCGATGATTTAAAACTTTATAGCACATCAGATGAGGAACTGAAAGCACAACTGCAAGTTGTCAAAACTTTTTCAGATGATATAAGAATCTCATTTGGTCTTAAATGTGCAAAAGCAACCTTTAAATCAGGAAAACTGCAATGTCTGGAAAACATCCATTTAGGACAAGAATGTGATATAAAAGAACTTGAGCAAAAGGGAGTGTATAATACTTGGGAACTGATGAAGTATCAACAATAAAACATGAACAAATGTGAATAAAACTTAGTAAGGAATATTTCTGAAGACTTAAATTAATCCTGAAAACAGCACTGCTATCTAGGAACAAAATTCAAACTATAAACCAGTTTGCTCTTCCTGTCCTAACTTACAGTTTTGGAGTGATTGACTGGCCCCAAGACATGTTAGATAGATTAGATAGGAAACAAGAAGGATGCTTTATGCTCACCAAATGATTTATAAAAATCAGTGCATACCAAAATTATATAGTCCCATTCTGAAGGAGGGATGGGCCTCCTTGAAATTTTTATATGTATAGATCTGCAATCGTGGGGCTTCATACATATCTGCTGACTTCACAAGACCCAAACATAGTGAAAGTTTTGAAACATGAGGAGAATAAATCTGAGATGATGTCTCTGCTTAATTCAGCATTAGCATATCAGCATCAAACAGGAATGAAAATCAAACCAGAAGTGGATAAAAATCAGGCAAATATAAAGGAAAATATATATATATATATATATATATATATATATATATATATATATATATATATACATGTATCACTTCACCTAAAACTCATTTCAGCTAAACTCAATTCACCTAAACCAAATCAATTAAAGTTAATTTCACCTAAAACTCATTTCACCTAAAACTCATTTCACTGACAAGTAATAAGATAAGGCAAATCAAAGGTATGTGTCCTTTTCCCCACTGTAGTGCAATCCTGGTGTTAGTATATAAAGTTAGGGGTGTGTGGGGTGCAGCCCCCCACATTGGGAGGGTGGGGGGCATAGCCCCCCACTTATTTGGTTTTATGTTGTCTGGTTTTCTTTTACATTATTTGGTAAAAGCCAACTAGGTGGGTGGCTAACACCAGGATCACACTACAGTGGGGACAAGGACATATACCTCTGATTTGCCTTATTGTACTACTTGTCAGTGAAATGAGTTTTAGGTGAAATGAACTTTAGGTGATATGATCTTGGTGAAATGAGTTTAGGTGAAATGAATTTTAGGTGAAGTGATATGTACCCATATATTTATATAAATATATATATATATATATATATATATATATATATATATATATATATATATATATATATATATATATATATATATATATACATATATACATATGTATGTATATAACATGCATATAACATGTAGTGCAGTTATCCCTTAGAACCATCTGTCTCAACCTGTTAGTACAAGAAACCTGTACAAATGCTGTAAAGGGGGGGGTGGAAATGGTCCACATATAGAGACATATTTCAAATATAGCTGTTACAAATTAAGACATTTGCTACAGCAACAGGGTGCGTTTCAGCAGACAATTACTGAAGAATATGAGGATGGAAACTGAAATGTTATGTCATTATTTACTGATATAAATCCTTAGATCATCACTGTAATGGTAACTGTAAGGGTGGGAGGATGGCATAATGGTTAAGGTGTTTACCTAGCAAAACTCAAAGGTACGGGGTGGTGATTCTCATGGAGTAGTGGGAAGGCTTAAATGGCCCCTGGGCAAATTATTAGCACTAACCTAAACCTATGAATTGACCAGACAAATACAAATAAATTGTGGAACTGAACAAAAGTATGGGCCAAACATCCGGACATTCTGTGAAAATCCTGGCAGTGGAGAGGTATGCTCAGAACCCCTTAGTGCAATGAATCTGGACCAAGCCTGACAAAGTGGGGGCAAAGGCATAAAAATAGGGTCATATCCAAAATACGTCCGTAGATAAGCTGAGAATGTTAATGTAGTAACACTGTATGTCCTAACATATATCGACTGAAATATCACAATTCCAGGACTCAATTGCTTCTCATTAGTTAGTGACCTCAAACCCCACACCATCACACTGATGTGTCAGAAATACACAACAGTTATGGGGACCAGACCAAAGATATTGGCCAGACAACTGGACATCCTACAAATATGTGGACATAACACAACAGTAGGGAAGCTACACTGATCTACTGAGCAATGTCCGAACTACAGACTGACATATCATTACCCAAGTCCAGCTCTAGAGCTGTACACATGCATTAACAAATATAACAGGCACTACAGGGATGTAACACTAGTGGAAAACAGGTAATGGTGTGAAAGTGCATACCCCAAACAATTGCACCACAATCACAGTGACATACCAGTAAACAAACTGAACACTACAGTATAATGACTGTGTGAGCAACAAAATCCTGTTTGCCACTCACACATTACCCCTACATATACTGACCCAAGTCACAGTATAGTGGGAATTGTGAGGTGTTACAGGACATGTCACGGTCTGCATGTACAAACATATAACGGTGATAAGGAACCAGAAACTGGAGCAGCATGCACAGTCAGATAGAAAGGGCATATGAAACTCACATGTACCCCTTCCCTACACATCCCAAATAACATGTACACACTGCACTGTTACACAATCTTGACAGTCTTTTAGCAATGGGCAGACATACACAGACCTCTCAAATGTACAGTTTCCCACAGAATGTATAGGCACAGGACTCATATCTATGGCCACTTCCTTGTTAAATGTCTGAGGGTCTATGACATCACTGGGATGGTAGCAGGAATGAATGCAATAAATAATGATACTACATAAGCAGTCAAGGCAAACAGAACACAGCTCTGGATAAAGTGCCCCTGATAAGCAAAAGAGAAAATCCAATGAAAAAAAACTCCAGAAGCACACCACGACAAATGGAGCCAACCTGACAAATACCTTTTTATTCACACAAAGAGCACAGCACAATGGCCAGTAAGCGCTTTCACATTTCTCCGAATGCTTCTTCAGACTTAAAATGTACTCCTTCTGTAGTACATCAATATAAAGGCAGGTTTAACCAGCTTGCACCAATCAAAATCATCCCATTACATAGTTAATTAATGCAGTAATCAAGAATCAATTAAATCATCTCTGCCTAGTAATGCTTAGAATACTGAAAAATGTAGTGTGTCATCACATAATGCATATAGAAAGCATATGCAAATGTGTGCATGCAATAAAAACAAACATATATATATATATATATATATATATATATATATATATATATATACACACACACATATATATATATATATATATATATACACACACACTAACTAATAAAATGTGCATAGAAATATATATAACAAGATGCAACCATTGAAATATAAAATATGGGCATTCATATAAATGTCCTACATCTAAAAACATGTTTATTCTAGCCATTTAACATTCATAATGTCAGTAAAATTTCAATACCATAAAAATCTGCTATTCCATATAAAAACTACTATTCCATAAAAACTTCATTCTCGTGTATATATAAAAAGATCTATTCATATTTGTGTACCAAGGTAATAAATAGGGGTTTGCCTATTAAAAGTGACTAGTGAGTAAGGGGTTTATCTTTAAGGAAGGGTTTCAGTGAAACCCTATCATTTTGGTCGTGTACCCTATCTGCTTGTAACCTCAGGATCCATCTAGATTCCTGCTTCTCAGTATGGTTGCTGACATCACCTAACCTCGCTGTTTTGTATATTAATTCCATCACCGTAAACCAAACCTTGTGTGTTGTATCTGTATGCATTACATGTTTTGCAAAAGCATTATTCTCATCTTCTCTACTGATGGCATAAATGTGTTCCCTCACATGTTCTCTCAGTGTTCTATTGGTTTTGCCAACATAGAAGCAACTGCATTTCTGACATACAGCTAGATACATGAGATCCCTTGTCTTACAGTTTGCATAGATCTTAAAAGAAAATACATGACCTGTGTCAGGGTGAACAAATTCCTTGCTCCCAGACATAAAACTGCAATGGTTGCATGACCTACATTGAAATGTCCCTACTCTGACAGATCTGATCCTATCCCTTCCAGTCTTCTCATAGCACAATATCCTTTTCAATGACTGAGTATTCCTGTATGTATGATTCGGTGTATTCCCTGCTGCATCTCTGACTTTACTGTCCAAAGTGAGTATGTGCCAGTTATTATGAATGATCTCCTTAATCTTTCTACTATTGTTTGTGAAGCGTATCACTATCCTATTGATATTACCAGAGAGAGCTAGTCGCCTACACAATACAAGTGAAGGTCTAGGTGCAGCTCTATTAGTACTTAAGAAAGAATTTAAAGATAGAGGGTATAGTGATAGAGATATTAGGGAAAGTGTTTAGCATATGTCGGATAAAAGGAGGGACAAGGTAAACCCTACTTTTCTGACACCACTAACATGGGATATAATGTACGTAGGAATGAATCAACCAAGATCAGGTTTCCAGTGACTTCTTTTAGTAATATTAGGAGGTTTTGCTTGATCTTTGAGAAGAACTGGAATATTCTGCGGTCAATTCATGAATTAGAAAGGGTGATTGATGATACACCCCATTTTTGTTTCATAAATAAAAAATCTTTGAAAAGGCAGCTCTGTTATAAAACTAGTGCCAATAAACGCACATTAACTTCTCAGAAAATAGGTAGGTTTCCATGTAGAAATTGTATGGTATGCAGTTACTTGTATAGTAAGTCTGTTTTTTCACACCCCACCATGACATTTGACATAGAGATCAATTTCTATGAAGACTGTAAAACACAACGCTTAGTCTATTTTAGTTTCTGTACCAAATGTTTTGGTTTTTATATAGGAAAAACCAACAGGTGTCTTAAAGAACGTATATTGGAGCATATAAGAGACATAACCAATAAGAAAGACACAAGTGCCTTAGCCAAACATGTACAATCATGGTGACAGAGATTATTGAACAAAACATTAGGGGGGGAGGCGATATAAATAATAGAGTGGAAGAAGCAGAGCAAAAATGGATCTTACAACTTCAAGCAGACAGACCAGCAGCGTTATACAGTGCAGTTTCACTAAAACCCTTTCTAAGAACTAGACCTTTAAAGCATTGACCTTAATGATTTTTAAATTACATAATGATTTTTTAGTCTTTTCTTAATGCCTTTTCGCATTACATTTTAAAGTTTTGAACATTTAATTATTAATTAACAATGTCACATAGCTATTGTATTTGATTGGATGGAAGTGGTTGAAATTCAGTTGTATTGCTTGACCAATGGATGGGAGATTGCAGATATACCCCAGGGATTACCTCAGTGTCACTGCTTGACAGAGGCACAGCAAAATAATGGGCATAGTTTCCTTCAAACTAAGGGGTGGCGAAAGCCACAAAATTCTGGGCTAGGCTTATAAATGCCCTTGGGCAGATAGCCTAGTATGAACCTATGAACCTATGAATAATAAATGGAGTATGATGAAGCGATTAGTTGTAAATCATTAAAATGCTTACTCTTGTGTTTTTTCATTAAAGTTGTCTTTAATTTGAGTTCACCGACTCGTGGTAAGTTCATTTTTATTTTTTAATTTTTGATATTACCAGTACCTCTGGTTCCATTAGTCTATGTACATAATCTCTCTCTATTCCTCTTCATGTATTGTTTACCTGTGGTGTCCCTTCTGGTCACAATCTCATCATGAATATCATCAGTTTCATAGCTATGGTACCCTCTCTCCTTAAATTCATTCTCTAAACTGTCTAACCTGAGCTGAAACACAGAATCTTCACTGGTGAGCCTGGAGACCCTTAGGGCCTGACCTTTAACTATATTTCGGTAGATGTGTGGAGGGTGCATGCTTGTGCGATGTAACAATGCATTCTTCCTACTAGTCTCCCTAAACATCTCTGTCTTTATCCCTTCATCTTGTTTACATACTAACACATCTAGACATTCTATCTCTTTCTTGGACCAATTCCCTGTAAAAGAGAGAAAAGTGGTAGTGCCATTTATATACTCTATGAAACTTTTTAAACTATCCTCATCACCGTTCCAAACCAAAAAAACATCATCTGCAAAGCATTTATAGTATTTGATCTGAGTTGTATACTGTGTATTCTGCACCACATAGGTATCCCCCCAATACGCCATTACCAAACTGGCATAAGAATTGGCGCACAGAGTCCCCATCGCTACACCTTTCAATTGTAAAAAATAGTTGTCATTGTAGATTAAGACATTGTTTTTCAAGATAATATCCATGAGCATTGCACATCTAATGATCAAATCTCTTTGCATACTTTTCTCTATCAGGAACAACCTCATATATTCAACACCTGTTTCATTAGGTATACTAGTAAACAATGAGGTGACATCTAAAGTAACTAACAAATCTGAGGATATATCATCTCCTGTTGTCACATACTCTGTCAGAGTTTCCAAGAAATGCTGAGTATCTCTAATCACTGTTGTTGTCACATCAAGTACCTATCTTAATTGCTTCTCAACATAAATAAATACATACTCTGTTAGCCATCCTTTACTTGAGACAATGGGTGTCATAGCAGGATTTAGCAAGCATTTGTGTACCTTAGGTAGTCCCCTTATGACTGGAATCACAGGTTTCTCAATTGAAAAATACTTATACATCTCAAAAGCTATAACATTACATGTAAACATATCATATAATGTGCTATGTACATCTTTTATAATCTTGTCTAACTGTACTGCATTCAAACTCTGATAGGTCCCTTGCTCTCCCAATAAATCACTCATTTTACTTGCATAAACATTTCTATCCATTAGAACAATAGCTCCGCCTTTACTGGCAGGTCTAATAACAGTTCCTTCATTGTCTTGAAGAGTCTTGAGTGCTTCTCTTTCCCTGACATTCAAATTGTAAAAAAACATCTTTCCTATCGGCTCTACCTCTCTCCAATAAGTTCAGTAAATCCCTCTTACAAGCTTTCTCAAACACCTCTAACAAGGGATGTAACTGGGGTGTAAAAGTGGATGGTTTTCTAAAACTTGTAGTGACATTACTCACATTATCACCATATAACATGTTTAAGCTAACTTTCCTCGTGAATAATTTAATGTCTAACATTAATTCAGTACAATCAATGCTCTTGGCTGGGATAAATGAAAGTCCTTTATTTAAAAGTTCCCTTTCTGTTTCATTTAGAACATATCTGGAAAGATTAATCACTAAGTCCGACTCACTGGTCGCAATATCTTTTTCTGGAACTCCAGCCTCTCTTCCCATGACTTGCATTTCCTCAACCTTGATTGAGGACTCCATGCTTGCTTCTGAAATGCTCGGAAGAACAACAGAAAAGGACAAAATGGAGTTGTAACATCTGATGTTGTCGCCATTTTCTGTATCGGTTTCTCCTTCCTGCGAACATCCTGGACAATAGAAATGTCTCTATTTTAACCTTGTGAGCCTTCTCCTGTACTTTCTGTAGACCCAGAAGCATGCCCCTTCACATCAAGACTCTCCTCTCTCTCACTGACGTTGGGTGTATCAGCTGACTTAGTAGGAAGTGAGGTTGCCGCTTGTGATTGGTTAATGTTTGTGGGTTGGCTGAAATCTCTGCCTCTCATTGGTTCCCGTGGCCACGAGAATGCATTCCCCTTTTGGAAGTCCAAAAAGTCTTTATTGAATTTCTTCTTTTTTGCCTGCATTAATTTGTTTTCAAGTAGTGCTAAGTGTGTACTTAGTTCTAACAAAAAATCATTCATTTTGATCACTGAAAGTGCAGTCGTTAGTTCTTGCTGTGTCTTAGTTGCTTCAGCCATAAGCCCTCTCTCAATGTCCATATACTGCTCAATGACCAACGGCATATAACCACAGCTTGTTTCAATATTCAGTTGTTGCCATTTAGTTAGCAACTCTGGATATGTGTTGCCAAAAGTGGGCATCTTTAAAATTCCCAGACCTCTAGATACTACCCTAAAGCAAAGGCAAGCATCCATGTGCTTCCTCTGCCATTGTGTATGTTTAAGCTTATCCAAAGTATTTTACAGCTTCCCGGTAAGTTGTATCACATTTATATTGTGCACAGTGTTATTACCTTGATCAGTGTTAGCCGTTAACTCAGTCCTGGTCAATTTCAATAATGGATTAGTCTCTGCTTTCAAAAGTCTTAAAAAAAGACACATCCTATTTCTGTTTTGAGTTTTCTCCCAAAGTGGAGTTCAGCATATTAAATCCTGTGTAAATGGTCTCGCCTGTCATGTTCCTTATCTGAAATCCAAAACAGAAGAATTCAAGGCAAACAGAACACAGCTCTGGAAAAGGTGCCCCTGATAAGCAAAAGAGCAAATCCAATGAAAAAATCTCCAGAGGCACACCATGACAAATGGAGCTGACCTGATGAAAACCTTTTTATTCACAAAAAGAGCACAGAACAATGGCCAGTAAGCACTTTCACATTTCTATGAATGCTTTTTCAGACTTAAAAAGTACTCCTTCTATAGTACATCAATACAAAGGCAGGTTTAACCAGCTTGCAACAATCAAAATCATCCCATTACATTGTTAATTAATGCAGTAATCAAGAATCAATCAAATCATCTCGGCCTAGTAATGCTTACAATACTGAAAAATGTAGTGTGTCATCAAATAACAACGCATATAGAAAGCATATGCAAATGTGTGCATGCAATAAAAACAAACATATATATACACTAACTAATAAAATGTGCATAGAAAATATATATAATAAGATGTATATACACTAATAAAATGTGCATAAAAAATATATAAAACAAGATATGTACATTTTATGTTAGTGTGTGTGTGTGTGTGTGTGTGTGTGTGTGTGTGTGTGTGTATATATATATATATATATATATATATATATATATATATATGGGTACATGTTAGTACATCGACAAGTGAAAATATCGACATCCACTTCACCGACACATGAAATAATCGAAACCGCAAATCACGGACATTTAACAGGTAAGAGGTTTAAATTTCGCTAATCATGCCTACCACACATGCATAACACTGCCACACTTACTAAAACATGGTAGGCATGATTAGCGAAATTTAAACCTCTTACCTGTTAAATGTCCGTGATTTGCGGTTTCGATTATTTCATGTGTCGGTGAAGTGGATGTCGATATTTTCACTTGTCGATGTACTAACATGTACCCATATATATATATATATATATATATATATATATATGTTTGTTTTTATTGCATGCACACATTTGCATATGCTTTCTCTATGCACTGTTATGTGATGACACACTCCATTCTTCAGTATTGTAAGCATTACTAGGCAGAGATGATTTAATAGATTATTGATTACTGCATTAATTAACAATGTAATGGGATGATTTTAATTGGTACAAGCTGGTAAAACCTGCCTTTATATTGATGTACTATAGAAGGAATACTTTTTTAAGTCTGAAGAAGCCTTCAGAGAAACGTGAAAGCACTTGCTGGCCATTGTTTTGTGCTCTTTGTGTGAATAAAAAGGTTTTCATCAGGTTGGCTCCATTTGTCATGGTGTGCCTATGGAGTTTTTTTTATTGGATTTGCTTTTTTGCTTATCAGGGGCACTTTATCCAGAGCTGTGTTCTGTTTGCCTTGACTGCTTCTGTATTGGATTTCAGCTAAGGAACATGACAGGAGAGACCATATCCACAGGATTTAATCTATTGAAATCCACTTTGGGAGAAAACTCAGACAGAAAGAGGATGTGTCTTTTTTTTAAGACTTTTGAAAGCAGAGACTAATCCATTATTGAAATTGACCAGGACTGAGTTAACGGCTAACACTGATCAAGGTAATAACACTGTGCACAATATAAACGTGATACAACTTACCAGGAAGCTGTAAAATACTTTGGATAAGCTTAAACATACACAATAGGAGAGGAAGCACATGGAGGCTTGCCTCTGCTTTAGGGTAGTACCTAGAGGTCTGGGAATTTTAAAGATGCCCACTTTTGGCAACAGATATCCAGAGTTGCTAACTAAATAGCAACAACTGAATATTGAAACAAGCTGTAGTTATATGTGGTTGCTCATTGAGCAGTATATGGACATTGAGAGAGGGCTTATGGATGAAGCAACTAGGTCACAGCAAGAACTAGCGACTGCCCTTTCAGTGATTCAAATGAATGATTTTTTGTTAGAACTAAGTACACACTTAGCACTACTTGAAAACAAATTTATGGTGATGAAAAAGAAGAAACTCGAGAGAGACCTTTTGGACTTCCAAAAGGGGAATGTCTTCTCGTGGCCAGGGGAACAAATGAGAGGCAGATATTTTGGCCAACCCACAAACATCAACCAATCACGAGCGGCAACCTCACTTCCTACTACGTCAGCTGATACACCCAAAGTCAGTGAGAGAGAGGAGAGTATTGATGTGAACAGATGTGCTTTTGGGTCTACAGAAAGTAGAGGAGAAGGCTCACAAGGTGAAAATAGAGACATTTCTATTGTCCAGGATGTTCGCAGGAAGGATAAACCGATACAGGAGATGGCGCCAACGCCAGATGTTATAACTCCATTTTGTCCTTTTCCATTGCCTTCCAAGCATTTCAGAATGAAGCATGGAGACCTCAATTGAAGATGAGGAAATGCAAGTCATGGGAAGAGAGGCTGAAGTTCCAGAAAAATATATTGCAACCAGTGAGTCAGACTTAGTGATTAATCTTTCCAGTTATGTACTAAATGAAACAGAAAGGGAACTTTTAAATAAAGGACTTTTGTTTATCCCAGCCAAGAGCATTGATTGTACTGAATTAATGTTCGACATTTAATTATTCATGAGGAAAGTTAGCTTAAACATGTTATATGGTGATAATGTGAGTAATGTAACTACAAGTTTTAGAAAACCATCCACTTTTACACCCCAGTTACATCCCTTGTTAGAGGTGTTTGAGGAAGCTTGTAAGAGGGATTTACTGAACTTATTGGAGAGAGGTAGAGCTGATAGGAAAGATTTTTTTTTACAATTTGAATGTCAGGGAAAGAGAAGCACTCAAGGCTCTTCAAGACAATGAAGGAACTGTTATTAGACCCGCCGATAAAGGCGGAGCTATTGTTCTAATGGATAGAAATGTTTATGCAAGTAAAATGAGTGATTTATTGGGAGAGCAAGGGACCTATCAGAATTTGAATGCTGTACAGTTAGAATTATAAAAGATGTACATAGCACATTATATGATATGTTTATATGTAATGTTATATATTTTTAGCTGTATAAGTATTTTTTGATCGAGAAACCTGTGATTCTAGTCATAAGGGGAATACCTAAGGTACACAAATGCTTGCTAAATCCTGCTACGACACCCATTGTCTCGAGTAAAGGATGGCTAACAGAGTCTGTATCTATTTATGCTGAGAAGCAATTAAGACAGGTAGTTGATGTGACAACAGTTATTAGAGATACCCAGCATTTCTTGGAAACTCTAACAGAATATGTGACAGGAGGTGATATATCCTCAGATTTGTTAGTTACTTTAGATGTCACCTAATTTTTTACTAGTATACCAAATGAAACAGGTGTTGAATATATGAGGTTGTTCCTGATAGAGAAGAGTATGCCAAGAGATTTGATCATTAGATGTGCAATGCTCATGGATGTTATCTTGAAAAACAATGTTTTTATCTACGATGACAACTATTTTCTACAATTGAAAGGTGTAGCGATGGGAACCCCATGCACTAATTCTTATGCCAATTTGATAATGGCGTATTGGGAGGATACCTATGTGATGCAGAATACACAGTATACAACTCAGATCAAATACTATAAATGCTTTGTAGATAATTTTCTTTGGTTTGGAGCGGTGATGAGGATAGTTTAAAAAGCTTCATAGAGTATATAAATGGCACTACCATTTTTCTCTCTTTTACAGGGACTTGGTCCAAGAAAGAGATGGAATTTCTAGATGTGTTAGTATGTAAACAAGATGAAGGGATAAAGACAGAGATGCTTAGGAAGACTTGTAGGAAGAATGCATTGTTACATCGCACAAGCATGCACCCTCCACACATCTACCGAAATATAGTTAAAGGTCTGGACCTAATGGCCTCCAGGCTCACAAGTGAAGATTCTGTGTTTCAGCTCAAGTTAGACAGTTTAGAGAATGAATTTAAGGAGAGAGGGTACCATAGCTATGAAACTGATGATATTCATGATGACATTGTGACCAGAAGGGACACCACAGGTAAAGCATACATTAAGAGGAACAGAGAGAGATTATGTACAGAGACTAATGGAACCAGAGGTACTGGTAATATCAATAGGATAGTGATACCCTACACAAACAATAGTAGAAAGATTCATGAGAGTATTCATAATAATTGGCACATACTCACTTTTGACAGTAAGGTCAGAGAAGCAGCAGGGAATACACTGAATCTTACATACAGGAATACTCAGTCATTGAAAAGGATATTGTGCTATGAGAAGACTGGAAGGGATAGGACCAGATCTGTCAGAGTAGGGGCATTTCCATGTAGGTCATGCAACCATTGCAGGTTTATGTCTGGGAGCAAGGAATTTGTTCACCCTGACACAGGTCATGTATTTTCTTTTAAGATTTATGCAGACTGTAAGACAAGGGATCTCGTGTATCTAGCTGTATGTCAGAAATGCAGTTGCTTCTATGTTGGCAAAACCAATAGAACACTGAGAGAGCATGTGAGGGAACATATTTATGTCATCAGTAGAGAAGGTGAGAATAATGCTCTTGCAAGACATGTAATTCATACAGATACAACACACAAGTTTCGGTTTATAGTGATGGAATTAATATACAAAACAGCAAGGTTAGGTGATGTCAGGAACCATACTGAGAAGCAGGAAGGTAGATGGATCCTGAGGTTACAAGCAGATAGGTTACATGGCCTAAATGATAGGGTTTCACGGAAACCCTTCCTTAAAGATAGACCCCTTACTCACTAGTCACTTTTAATGGGCAGACCCCTATTTATTACTATGGTGCACAAGTATGAATACATGTTTTTATATATACACGAGTATGAAGTTTTTATGGAATAGTAGTTTTTATATGGAATAGCAGAATTTTATGGTATTGAAATTTTACTGACATTATGAATGTTAAATGGCTAGAATAAACATGCTCTTAGATGTAGGACATTTATATGAATGCCCATATTTTATATGTCAATGGTTGTATCTTGTTATATATATATATATATTTCTATGCACATTTTATTAGTTAGTGTATATATATATATATATATATATATATATATATATATATATATATATACATATGTTTGTTTTTGTTGCATACACACATTTGCATATGTTTTCTATATGCATTGTTACGTGATGACACACTACATTTTTCAGTATTGTAAACATTACTAGACAGAGATGATTTAATTGATTCTTGATTACTGCATTAATTAACAATGTAATGGGATGATTTTGATTGGTGCAAGCTGGTTAAACCTGCCTTTATATTGATGTACTATAGAAGGAGTACTTTTTAAGTCTGAAGAAGCATTCAGAGAAACATGACAGCACTTTCTGGCCATTGTTCTGTGCTCTTTGTGTAAATAAAAAGGTTTTCATCAGATCGGCTCTTTTTGTCCTGGTGTGCCTCTGGAGTTTTTTTCATTGCAAATGATACTACATACCTCTGAACCACTTAGTGCATGACATCTGGAAAAAGCCTGACATACTTGGGGGACAGAAGCCCAAACACAGGGTATATTGGACATATTGTTTTTATAAATGTTGGCAGTTGCTGGTGTTGCCAGCTTTGTTATAACATATCTTTTCTGAGGGATATATTCGAACACAAACGGCAATACCAGAACTGACAAAACAAGACGGTCAACTCACCGTCCCAGCTAGGTTTAAAAAGTAGCGTGCAGGCTTACTCAAATAAGGCAAAAATGGTGTATATCCAAAGATATATTTATTGAAGGCAATCCACAGTATTGGAAACTAAAATCCACATGAACAACTGTTAAGCGCTTTCATCCGCTTATCGCAGATTTCTTCAGAACAGTTGATTGACTCACAATACAATCCTTTTAAAATCTTTGTGGCACCATTCTAAAGACAAAAAATTAAAGTTCCAGTGCTTAATATAATTTGTACATATTTTAAAAAACATAATTATGAAGACAACCAATACATCAATATATCCTAAAACTTACTAAAACCTTAAATAATAATTAATATAAATATTTTTCTAAAAAATACTAAATGAATAAAATTGCAATACCAAATTTCATAGCCCATTGATGTAACTAACAAACACATACATAATTTTATGATAACTGCACCTGATGGTGACTGATCAAGCCAACATTAGAAAAGGTTTAGTAGAAATAAAATCATTGAATGTTGCCAAAAAGATTTTAAAAGGATTGTATTGTGAGTCAATCAGCTGTTCTGAATAAGTCTGCAATAAGCGGATTAAAGCACTTAGTTATTCGTGTGGATTTTAATTTCCAATACTGTGGATTGTCTTCAATAGGTATATCTTTGGATATACACCATTTTTGCCTTATTTGAGTAAGACTGCACGCCACTTTTTAAACCTAGCTGGGACGGTGAGTTGACCGTCTTGTTTTATCAGTTCTGGATTTGCCGTTTGTGTTCGAATATTTACAGTGTTGGTCAGCCATGGAGAAAGTAAGCGAGGCGGCGGATACTTCATTGAATAAGGATGAGTTTGTTTCCCTAAAGTCTGAGGTTCATTCTCTACGAGAAGAGGTGGCCCGCTTGATAGAGGTAGTGGGATGACTACATATGGGCAGCATTCCGAGAGGTGAAGCCTGCGGACAGAAAGAAACATTGAGCATGGAAAGCGAGGTGCCATCTCAATTGTCTATTCCTAATGGTCAGGGGGAATCTGGCATGCGGAGTCAGGGAACATCTAACATTTTACTCAATACTAGTTTAGAAAAGGACAATGCCAGTGCGACTTCTGAGCATGATTTTACATTTGATTTTTCATTGTTTCATCAAGAGGATGACAGTGAGCGGACGGAGGCATGCCCTAAAAGACTGTTACCAGTAAAAACATATGCAGCTACGACTAAATCGAATAATTTTTCATCTAAAGGTACTGTTAATAATTCATCAAGTCTGAGAGCTACCAATGACTTAACTAACACAAATGACAATGGTCATATGAGATTGGACAGTTTTTAACTAGTAATGTTGAATTTAAAATGTCTGATAAAAGAACATATACAATTTTTTTTATGATAGAAATGATAATAAGTATAAAAAAGGAACCTTAAAGGAAAAGATTTTTGAACTTGGAAAATTATTGTAGGTTGTTAAAACAATCAAAGTAGATATCATAAAAAACAAAAGAGGCTCTCCATGACTAAAAACGGCAACACTTTATTCGAAAATAAAAATACATATAATAGTAGTAAGCGCTTTCACATTTTAAAAACGTTTCTTCAGACTTCAACATACACATCTCCTGAATCCATTTATATATCACCTATATTCTTTTTAGGCAATTACTACCAACCAATCATCAAATAATTAGATAAATTGATTAATCAACCATCCCTGATGAGTTAGAATCAATCAAACAAAACCATCCATAAAAAAACTTGATATTATAAGCAATACATATATGGTAATCTAAAAACTGAAACATATAACTACACAAATATATATAGAATATCAGATATACATGAATATTACATAAAGACTTAACAGCTCTATAAAATACTCATAAAAAATGTATATAAATAGCAATGCCCTTATCCATATATCTATACATATATCATTATAATAACAATAATAATAATATTCCCACTTTTCTTAATAAATTCTATGAAAACTTTGTATATAAAACTTCATGTAAAAACATATATATATATATATATATATATATATATATATATATATATATATAAAACAACACATAAAAACACATATACATATGCATATATATACATATATATATACATATACATGAACATACACATATATACATACATATACACACATACACACATACATATGAAAAAACAACCTATTGGTTGCATGGTCTCTATAAACATATATATACAACACAACATATCATCATGAACACTTACAACTTGTACATATCATATACATGCATATACATATCTACATACATGCATGTGCACCATACATGCCTATCCTGTACACATAAATATATTGCTCTATTTGCTTTGTTTATTGTATTCTATATGTATGAAAAACATAAAATCCATTAGTGTTTGTAAGGTTTTGCAAATAAGAATGGCTTCAGTGACACCTTCTCATTCAGACCATGCTCTCTATGTGCCTGTAGTCTTATTATCCATCTATTTTCTCTTTCTTCTGTGTGATTCCTAATGTCACCTAACCTCTCTGTTTTCGTAACCAATTCTAATACCATAAACTTAAAGCTATGTCTAGATCCTACTGTAATCACATGCCTAGCCAAAGCATTGTTCTCATTTTCTTTGTTTATTGCATATATATGCTCTCTAACCCTTTCTCTTAAAGTCCTATTTGTTTTGCCCACATAAAATGATGCACATAATTGGCATTGGGCTATATAAATCAAATCTCTGGACCTACAGTCAGCGTATTTATCAAAAATGAATTTCTTTCCATTATCAGGATGGATAAATTCATTTCCATTGAGCATATAACTACATTGATTGCAATGTCTACATGCAAAAGTTCCATTCCTATGTGTATGTACTATCCCTTCCCTATTATCTTCATAACAAAGTAGTCTTTTCAAAGACTTCATGTTTATATAAGTGACATTAGGTTTGTCACCCACCAAATCTCTAATTCTATCATCCACCGTTAACATCCTCCAATTATTGTTTATAATTTCTTTGATTTTACTAAACTGAATGAGAAGGTCTGAATGAGAAGGTGTCACTCAAGCCATTCTTGTTAGCAAAACCTTACAAACACTAATGGATTTTATGTTTTTCATACATATAGAATACAATAAACAAAGCAAATAGAGCAATATATTTATGTGTATAGGATAGGCATGTATGGTGCACATGCATGTATGTAGATATGTATGCATGCATATGATATGTATAAGCTGCAAGTGTTTATGATGTTATGTTATGTTGTATATATATGTTCATAGAGACCATGCAACCAACAGGTTGTTTTTTCATATGTATGTATGTGTATGTGTATATGTGTGCATATATGTGTATGTTCATGTATATGTATATATATGTATATATATATGCATATGTATATGTGTTTTTATGTGTTGTTTTATATATATATATATATATATATATATATATATATATATATATATATATATATATATATATATGTTTTTACATGAAGTTTTATATACAAAGTTTTCATAGAATTTATTAAGAAAAGTGGGAATATTATTATTATTGTTATTATAATGATATATGTATAGATACATGGATAAGGGCATTGCTATTTATATACATTTTTATGAGTATTTTATAGAGCTGTTAAGTCTTTATGCAATATTCATGTATATCTGATATTCTATATATATTTGTGTAGTTATATGGTTCAGTTTTTAGATTACCATATATGTATTGCTTATAATATCAAGTTTTTTTATGGATGGTTTTGTTTGATTGATTCTAACTCATTAGGGATGGTTGATTAATCAATTTATCTAATTATTTGATGATTGGTTGGTAGTAATTGGCTAAAAAGAATGTAGGTGTATATATAAATGGATTCAGGATATGTGTATGTTGAAGTCTGAAGAAACGTTTTTAAAACGTGAAAGCGCTTACTACTATTATATGTATTTTTATTTTCGAATAAAGTGTTGCCATTTTTAGTCGTGGAGAGCCTCTTTTGTTTTTTATGATACTAGTGTTCTTTTTCCTAAGAGGCACTTTACCCAGGACTGGTTTATTTTTTTCCTCATTTTCGTGTTTTTTCCTCACAATCAAAGTAGATAATGCATATCTCACTAAATGTATATCCATGGGAATAGTACCGATGGGTATAAGATTTTTTAAGGTACCCATGGGTATTAATTTAGATACTGATATAAAGATGGAATTTAATGCTATATTTGATTCATTTGGAATAAATTATATGAATTTATTGGTCAAAAAGAATGATGAAAAACTTAGTAAAACTGTGTTGGAAGTTGTAAAATTGAATAATGATATAGTGTCTGATGTACTTTTTGCACAATGGCATGCATTATATGACAAACAGTTCAAATATGCAGAAAGTAATGCAGAAAAATTATATGAAAGGAAGAACAAAAAGTTAAATCGGGATGTTATATAGCACAAAGAAAATAGGGCATATATATGGGGCAATGAGCGTAAACACACTAAGGAAAACAGATGGGATGATCATGCAGTGACACATACAGATGAGCATATGAATTTTCAGGGGGGTCATTATTTCACCCCAGCAACAAAACAGAACTATCGGGGGAATCGGTATAGGCAGTACTAGAGAATATGATGGTGCATAATACCCCGGATGACACTCTAGACAGAGCAAGTCTTGTGGATAATATTGTTAGAGAAGAAGAAGAAAATATTATGCATCATGTTAATGATCTTATGGTGTATAATTACACCAATTATTGTATAAAGGATGAATTAGGAACCTTATTTATTAAAGGAATGAAATATATACCTGCCGCCAAGTTTAATTTAGTAGACACTATTATAGATGTAAAATTGTATTGTAGAACATTAAATTTAGCATTAATGTTTAACAACAAAAATAAAAAATATGCATTTACAATGGAAAGTAATAAATTAAAGAAAAAAGTACATTTATACCACCCCCTAATAAAAAAGTTGAAAATTCTGAAGAATTGGTTTGTTCTGATATTTATAACTATAGTCAAAATATTAATAAACAACAGGTGATGGATAATTTGACTACAAAAGAAAGGGAATGTTTAGTAGAACTTATGAATAATAAAAATATCAGCGTAATGAAACCCGATAAGGGAGGGGGGATAGTTTTATACAATACTATTGATTATGTCAATAAAATCCAAAAAATATTAATTGACACAGGAAATTATGAAATCACTTCTATTAATGAAATAAATATAAGTTATAGGAAAATAGATTTGGCATTAGATGAATATTTATTGGCTCAGAGAATAACAGAAGATACATATGAATTTATGAAAGTAGAATTTCCCACGCTAGCTACCATTATAGGTATACCAAAGGTACATAAGAATATTAGTAAACCCCCTTTTCGCCCAATCATTTCTGGAAGTAAGTCTAAGACATTCAATATAGGTGTGGTGATAGATAGATGGGTTAAACCCATATATAGAAACATTCCTCATCTCATTAAAGATTCATGGATATTTCTTGCTCAACTCACACCTAATAAATGTAATGAGAAATTAACATATATAACTATTGATGTCGTCGACTTATTTTCATGTATCCCGAAAGAACAGGGACTTGAAGATTTTTGTAATAGTCTTAGAAAATATTCTAATTTGACATGGGATCTAATTAACTTAATAACTGATATGATGGAAATAGTATTGAATAATAACTTTATATATTATGAAGGTGAATATTTGAAACAAGTAAGGGGTGTAGCTATGGGGGCTTCATGTGCCCCTATATTTGCAAATATGGTTATGCTAGAGTGGGAAAATACATTTTTATTTAACTGCAAATATTATGAACATATTTCTTATTATACGAGGTTTCTTGACGATATGTTTGTCTTATGGAAAGGACCAGTTGAAATGATAGATGAATTTATAGATTATTTGAATAATACAAGTAGTTTTTTTTAAATTCACATATAGTGTTAGTTATGAAGGGATCTCTTATTTGGATACATATATAGCACACATGGAGCTTGGATTTCAATCGGAGATATATAGGAAGAAAACATTTTTGAATGGATATATGGAATTTACAAGTCATCATCCAAGACATATGCTAAAAAACATCTTTAAGGGTCAATGCATTATAGCAGCCAGGATGTCATCAAATTATGAAATTATGACAAGGGAAATAGAATTGATAACATCTATGTTTAGTAATAGAGGCTGCCCGGATGGCTTATTGAAGGACATTTCACAGTTTGTTATTAAGGAATGGGGTCATAAATATTGCCCTATATTAGGAATAGGACAAGAAATTAGTAGTGTGAAAAAAGGAAAATTGGATAATGTTCCAATTAATAGAGTATGTTCATTAACTTATTCCCTGTATGTGAATGAAATTATGAGCATAGTATTAAAATACTGGAAGAACTTAACAGTAGCTGTTGATATCAAACAGATATTAGGTGAAAAACCCAGTTTCGTGTTTAAGATGGGTTTGAACATTAAGAGGTTATTACAATTAGGGAGTACAGAAAGAGACAGATACAATAGTAACAAGGCTACTACTAAATGTGGGTCATGTAATCAATGTCATTTGATTAATGAGAGTGATGGAATAAAATTGCAGAATTTAAATAGGACCTACATTACATTTAGAAGGGGGAATTTTAACAGTAAGAATATTATTTATTTAGCTAGTTGTTCATCATGCCCTGCTTACTATATTGGCAAAACAGAGAGACTATTTAAGAAAATAATTTATGATCATGTTTACAAAATTAGGGTACATGACACCAAGAATACTTTATATAGACATATAGAGAAGAAAGGTAAACATCATAGTTTCAGTGTTGCCATAATAGATCAAGATTTTACATCAAATAGAGGGGGCAATTTTAAAGCAATATTAAGCAAAAAAGAAAGCATGTGGCAAGTGTTGACTGATGCCACAAATGAACCGAGTATAAATGATTTTATTTATATTAAAGCCTTTCTAATGTTGGCATGATCTGTCACCATCAGGTGCAGTTATCATAACATTATGTATGTGTTTGTTAGTTACATCAATGGGGTATGAAATTTGGTATTGCAATTTTATTCATTTAGTATTTTTTAGAAAAATATTTATATTAATTATTATTTAAGGTTTTAGTAAGTTTTAGGATATATTGATGTATTGGTTGTCTTCATAATTATGTTTTTTAAAATATGTACAAATTATATTAAGCACTTTATATTAAGCAGTGGCACTTTAAATTTTTGTCTTTAGAATGGCTCCAAAAAGATTTTAAAAGGATTGTATTGTGAGTCAATCAGCTGTTCCGAGGAAGTCTGTGATAAGCGGATGAAAGCGCTTAACAGTTGTTCATGTGCATTTCAGTTTCCAATACTGTGGATTGTCTTCAATAAATATATCTTTGGATATACACCATTTTTGCCTTATTCGAGTAAGCCTGCACGCTACTTTTTAAACCTAGCTGGGGCGGTGAGTTGACCATCTTGTTTTCTGAGGGATATGAAGTCAGTAACACCAATGAATGTTACCATTTACTGACTGTATTCCCCAGAATATCCTACTGATTAGCCAAGGACAACAACTGTCTGGGGAACAGACCAAACATAGGAAGCATGCTTCTGTACAGTGTCTAGGCCTCTGGACAGTGTTGAGGTATGACAGCAGTGATGTAACAGAATGGAAATCCCCTGACAGCTGCCAAACATGTCACCCAGCACATTATGAAGCACTGTAAGACCAGCATGACACTCCCCCACATCACCTCTAGCAATTACCCATGTATTTTCAAATATAGCATGCACTACAGGGGTGGAACTGTAGTGAAAAGCAGAGTGGTGCAAAAATGTCCACCCAAAAACATTTGCACCACAGTCACAGCAACATACCAGTGCCCAAAATGAGCTATAGAGTAGAAAACTGTCTGAACAAACATATCTTGATTGCCAGTCACACACTACACCAACATATACTGGCCCAATACACATTGTCCTGGGAATCCTGATGTGTTACAGGACATTACACAGTCAACCCCTACAAGCATACAGACCTGATAGACCACCAGCAGCTGTAGCAGCATGCAGAGTTAGATAGGCAAAGGATGCATGGCACTGACATTTGCTACTCTCCCTACCTAACCCAACAAACATCTACACACAATGCTGCTACAAAATCTTGGCAGTCTGTTCACAATTTCACAGATTTCCACAGAATTACCAGGGTGTGGAACTATAGGCCACTGCTGCATACCATGGCCAGGAGTCTGCCAGGTAATTGGCATAATACCTGGAGTGCATTTGGCAATTAATGATATACCATACCTCTGCACCTCATAGTGCAGGACATCTGGACAACGCATGGTGCACCTGTGGGACAGGGGGCTGGAAAGAGGGACATATCACACATAATGGTGTTACAAACTGAAACAGTAGCTGGTGTTACATGTGTTGTTGTAACATAACATAAAAACAGACTTTGCGAGGAACAAACCAAGCATAACAGGCAAACATCTGGCCAGTCTGTGAACAACATGCCAGTTGAGAGGTATGTCAGAGGCATATCACTGTCAGATGTCAAGTCACCCAGTAAGTGCATGTCCAGATGAACCCTGTTAATCTAGCACATCTACATGTGTATAACAACACTAATGACATACAATCTATTCCCAGTTCTAGAGCTATGTCCCCCATCCACCTACTGTCTGTGAAGCTGTAGCCCCTAAACCTCTGTAATGTATTCCACACAGGCAAGGAAAATGGGCAAGGCTCACATGACGGGCGTCCCATATGTTGGAACTAGCAGCAGTGTCCAGGCCCACACTGCAATACTATGTTGGCACCTACATAGCTTTATGGCCTCAGCAATACCCAACAGGACATCAACTCCTCAAGGTAGGCTGAATGCCTGTAGTGGACAGAAGCAATACACCATTAAATCATAGGTGGAAATAATCACAGGATGGACCAAGAAGGAAAAGGTGCCTCATTTGAAGCCATGTCACCTTGTTCTGCACAAGCAATTTAGGTCACAGGGGATGTACCTTAAGGCTGTCTTTGAGTGCAAACTGGAGACATCCACCAAGGCCAATTACTAGGACTTCCTTACATGTGTCTGAAATTCCAGAGGCAACACACATATCTGCTCTGTAGTGTGGTCAATAATAACACATACACATATGCCATGGATATAGGCAACCGGCTGCAGACAAGTGAAGTGTAAACATCACCCCCCTGTACCCCCACAGGTACACATGTGCATGTGCAGCACCTGACCCCCTCCCTTCATGATCAGGAAGCAGGACTGTAATGCCCTCTCAGATGCAACACATAGAGGTCTCCATAAGCCTGATACCATGCCTGGCTGCATCCAACATGAACACAGGCATGGGGTCTCAGACCCATTCTGCAATGTAGTCAACTACAGCCTGAGCACTGCTTTCATCCCATATGCATAGAGGACAGACAGAAAGTTGATAAAAACAGGTTATGCATTAGCATTTATGTTCAAAAGGATACAAGTCTGAAACTGAAATGTATGCCATTATGTCATGACAGCAGTCCTCAAAGACATGGCCGAAAACCTCAATACTCTCCATTTAATAAAGTAATATAATAGTAATATCCAATAGGCAAGAAAAAAATATATACATCTCAAATATCCAAACCAAGATAGTGTAGTGGTCAGAGTCCCAGCCTTGCATCCAGGTGTACATGGTTCGAATAATACAACTGGCAATCCAAATTTACATGGGACAGCAGTGTTAAACCTGCTATGTTCATATTAAAAAATGTGGTAAGTTATTTTTGTCACCCAGGGTAGCGTAGCTTGTGTAAAATGGATGTGTGAGTGCATATAACATGTGAAAACACCCATGTATACATGTATCCCATATAGTATAGTTACACCCCTTGCTACTGTAATGAAAGTACATACAGCTATGTCATGTAATGGAAATATATACACTTACTAAATTAAGTCATTAGTGTGGTATATTATGAGAATGAACTGTGAGCAATGGTTAGCAATGCTCAGCTATGCTTAGCAGATTTAACAATGCATTTCTGTTGTCCTCACCCCTCTCTCTGGGGTTTGAATGTTCAAATTCACCTGCAAATTCTGTACAAATGCACAGCTGTTTCTGTATATGAAATGGACAGATATGGACCTTCCATACACTCATCCTGTACATCCATAGCTATCTTTCACATTGTTCTTCCCTATGAGTGCCCCTTTTCCACCACTTTCCTATCATCCTTTTCTCTTTCTTTTAAAGAATTAGTGCGGGTGTAAGCGGGAATAAGAGCAACAAAATTATCAGCCTTGCCAGGTCTTGAACCCATGGCCCTGTAAACCAGAGTCAGAGAAATGTACCACTACACAATTTGAGTTTTAAGGATGGTTGATGTTTTTTCCAACATATGCTCATTCAACAGTAGTGAAAAGATTCTGTGGAATCAGTCAGGTTTTGTATTTATACATATACACATGTATATATGCATGGAGATGCATACAAATGGACAAATATATACATAATATAAATAGCGATATACATATAAAATATACACATATACATGCACACACACACACACACACACACACACACACACACACGCATATATATATATATATATATATATATATATATATATATATATATATATATATGTACACATACATATATATGCTTATAATATGTAGTGGAGTCATACCTCTGAAACATACCTACCAACCCCTTACTGCAAGAAATCCCGCCCAAGGCTGTCCAAATGACACAGTTGCTGCAGTAACACCCTTATGTCTGTCCTAACATATATTGACTGAAATAGCACAAGTCCAACACTCAATTACTTCCCACTAGTTAGTGACTGAAATCCTCACATCAGGCCACTGATGTGTCAGAACTATACAACACGTACGGGGGGCAGGCAATAATATGTCCTACAAATATCTGGCATAACATCACATTAGGGAAACCACACTCAGCTGCTAAGCATGTCACCAAGCAATGTCCAAACTACAGTCAGACTGACACAAAACTAAATCAAATCTGCTAGGGGAATTACACATGTATTGGAAAATATATCAGGCTCAACATGGGGTGTCACAGCACTAAAAAACAGATACCAGTGTGAAAGTGCATACCCACAACCAATTCAACCACAGTCACAGTGACATACCAGTAAGCCAAAGGAACAGTAGAGCATAAGGACTGTGTGAACAAAAACATGTCAACATGTTTGCCACTCACATACTACCCCCACATATACTGGCCCAATTCACAGTGTAGTATGATGCCTGACTGTGGCATGGGACATGTCTCAGTCTGCCCCTACAAACATATACAGCTGATAGACCACCAGAAACAGGAGCAGCATGCACAGGCAGATAGAAAAGGAGCCATAACACATACATCCACGCCCCTCCCTGCACAGGCCAAATAACATTGACACAATACACTGCTACACAATCCTGACTGTCAACAATTGCCAGAAATATACAGACCTCTAAACTGTACAGAGTCCCACAGAATGTCCAGGCTTTCCCCTAAATATATAAGGCCTCTTCTATGTAACATGTCTGACAGTCTGATACATCACTGGGATAATGTCAGGAATGTAGGCACTAAATAATCATACAATATACCTATCGACCTCTTACTGCATGACATCTAGACATAGCCTGACATCATTGTCGGACAGAGACCCAAAAACAGGGGCATATTTGAAATATTGCTGTTATAAATTGAGAATGTTGCTGTTGTAGCATTAGTTGTAACATATCTTTTCTGAGGGATATGCAGTTAGAAACATAAATGGATGTTAGCAATTACTGACTGCAATCCCCAGAGTATGCTACCGTTTCCAAAGACAAAGAATATCTGAGGAACACACCAAACATAGGAGTCCAGATTCTTGCAATTCTGTGGATACGCCTACATGTGAGAGTTATTTCAAACACATAATACTGTCAGAGTTAAACATCACCCAGGAACTCCATGTCCACATAAACCCTGTTAGACTAGCATTAATCCAAATGTATCACAACTGTACTTACATTCTTCCCCTATGTCTGGAACATTCTCCCTCTTTCTGTTGGCCTATTTCTGCAGTTTTGGTTGTAAGAGGTATTTCCAAATACCCTCTGAGATGCTGTTCTTTACATACCTCCATGAAGTTCTCCTCACTGGCAAGGAAAAGAGACAATGCTCACATGATGTACTCAATGATAGGAGTGTGTTGCCATGCCAGTGGCCACATGAATAACAACACAGTTGTCCTGCATGGGATTATCAAGTGGAGGACACCATTTGGTGCAAAGGCCATCAGCTGCTCATGAGCATTACCTACAAAAGGAAGCTGCTTCCTATGCATAACAGATGTACACCCTACATCCATGAGAGAAAGAGGGAGAGAAAGAGAGAAACAGTAAAAAGAAAAATAAAAAACAAGCAGGACATAACCACCTACACTTGAATAGAGCAAATAGGTTTGTCAAACAAGTAAGCATGTAATGGACTGCAGTAGGGGGTATGCAATAATGGGAAATAGGAACTGTAAAATATCTCTCAAGAAGACTTTTTGTATTGATATATTGCTGATCAGAATATATGGCCATAGCATCTGGGTCTGTCTGCAGTGGCATAGATCATAAGCCAGGCCCCTGAGTCACCCCAGGAAAGGATGACTCACATATGACTACTACTACTGCAGTGTGTGTTAAACAATACTGACTGTGACAATACTAGGCCAGCTATTGGGATGTTGTACATATCCATATCTTACTTGTGAATACAATTATGATATACTTGGTTGTCTCATAAATGTGAGATACCTTTACATAGTGAACTTAACACAGTATTACATAGTATTTGCATAGTAAAGTACTGTTGCTCATGTGTGCGTTGAACTGCATGTTTTATACTGAGCTCATACCATTAAACTGTCCAGTGTTATGCACACTGGCCATATGTGTGCCTCATATTTGTAGTCATTTACTCATACAGTTTTGTGGTGTCTAGCAAATCATTGGCAAATTTGTGAAGACTGACATTACATCATTTCCTTCTTTTTCTTCTGGCTGTTCCCATTAGGGATTGCCACAGTAGATCATCTGTTGTCATTTCTGCCTGTCCTCTGCATCCTGATGTGTCACACCAACCATCTGCATGTCCTCTCTCACCACATCCAGGAACCCTATATGAGGCATTCCTCTTTTCCTCTTACCTGGCAGCTTCATCCTTACCATCCTTTTCCCAATATACTCAGCATCCCTCTGCAGCACATTTCCAAACTGATGTAATCTTGCCTCTCTGACATTGTCTCAAAACCGCCCAACATGGGCTGACCCTGGCATATACACATTGCTAATCCTGTCTAATGTACAGGGTGAATATAGTACAGTGTAGCTATGTAATACTATGTAAGGTGTTGTTGGCTTGCATTTATGGTTACATATATAGGTGCATATAGCTTATTAGCCTTGATGCATTATTGCTGTTAGTACCACTGACTGAATGTCGTCTGTCATGCTGTATTCTGCTTATGTTCCAGGTGTTTGTGTGTCTGCAGGCTGTGGCCCTGCAGACATTCCCAAGAGGGACTATGGCAGAGTGAGACTACACTGACAGTATCATAGGCAAGGTACAACTTTATATGTACATGTACCAGGTGTGTATGCATGCAACAGTGTGTGAGGGACACTGTTGTCAGACAGTGTGACATTGGTCACAGACAGGTAGCCTTCAGACATGTCAGCTCAGTGTTGTGTAGTACCACAGGCTCATGCATACAGAACAGGTTACTGCAGTACTGTCAGCATGTCCCTCATGCAGCCATTACATTAACTGCAACAGATTCACCTGTCAACACCTGTTGGCCGTGCCATTTATTTCGCATACACTCAACCCTGATGCAGTTGATGAGAGCATACATGATACTGTGTATGACAGATTTGTGGTATGTATTCCTGAGTTTACTGGGTGAAACAGGGAGACAGAGTGGTATATCCTTTCATACACACAGTAAGGACTTACACAGAGGATGTGCACACAGTAACATAAACACAGTCAGTAATAGACAGATTAGTAAACCTACATTTCCACCTCGATGTACTGTACTACTACATACACATGACATGCCTCGCATAGACTATATGCCTAGGACATACTACACTACCTCTTACAACACATAATTGTCTGAATGACTTCATGGATGGTGAGATAACCCACCAGAAATAGGATGTGGAGTAATTTATTGCTCCTACAAGCCTGGACAAGTGATAGTGTAGCAGATGTTGTATCAGCATGATGTTTCAGTCAGGTATGATTGATGCTGGCATGTGTGTCACTACACTCACTGTGGCCGATTTGGCAACAATATCACATACATGGGCATTGTTAATGGACACAGACCACATAAAAGTTGCAAATATCTGGATATTCCATAGACATCTGTATAGGACTGGTATGGCGTGCACAATGGTTTAACATGCTGCATGTGAGGTAGATGCTGCTACCATGCTATATAAAGTAATACCATCAGCAGATGGTAAACATGCATGGATGGTACACAAACCAAAATTGTGTCAGCCAAACTGGATATGATCTTCACCCAAAGAAACACACACACACACACACACACACACACACACACACACACACACACACACACACACACACACACACACACACACACATACTCACACATAGTTGCCAGTATTGAAATTAGAACCCCTACCTATCTAGTTATCTTTACTATAGTGTTACGCATTTATCAGACACTCCATGTCACCTAGTCCCAAGGTACTTCTTAGGTGAATTATATCAGCAGGCCTAGTAAAGTAAGGTGATAGGACGTTTACAGGTTGGTACACAACTCAAAATTGTATAACCCACACAGTATATGATTCTCACACAAACAGTTACCAGTAGTGAGATCAGAGCCCCTACCTTTGTAGTTATTTCTACTATAATGTAATGCAGTTATCAGATGCATCGCAGAACTTACATGACTTCATCTACTCCCAAGGTACTTCTTAAGTGAATGACAACAGCAGGCCTAGTAAAGTAGGGTGATGGGAAGTTTACAGGGTGGTATACAACTCAAAATGGTATAACCCACACAGTATATGATTCTCACACAAACGCACACACACAGTTGTTAGTAGTGAGATTAGAACCCCTACTTATCTAGTTATTCCTACTATAGTGATATGCAGTTATCAGATGCGCCACAGAGCTTACATTATTTCACTTTGTCCCAAGGTACTTCTTAGGTCAATGACATCAGCAGACCTAGTAAAGTAGGGTGATGGGAAGTTTACAGGGTGGTACACAACTCAAGATGGTATAACACACAGTATATGATTCCCACACAATCAGACTTGCCAGAATTGAGATTAGAACCCCTGTCTATCTTATTTGTAATACAGCGTTAAGCAATTGTCACACAACTTTCTGTGCTGACAACTGGCCAAAGGTGCTGATAACTGCACAGATGAAGTAAAATTTTACAGGTGCCAGAAAGTCTGCCTTCAGTTTTTTTTCCCTTAGATCTTGCTAGTTCTTTGTATCCTGCACTTCAAATAGCCTAATAACTTTGCATTTCAACAGTTTTTTTATCAATTATTCTAGTGCACCCGATGACCATCAGCAGTAGTCATTCCTCATGGAATTTGAATCAGTACTTAATAGTTATGACCTGCTCTCCTGGCATGATTAAAGTGCAGTTCTCTGTGCTTTTGCCCATTAACCTGGTGCACTTGGGCATTCTGAGGCACTGTTGCAATTACCTCATGTACACAGACAACTCTCCTGTCTAAAGATCCAACACTCAGACTTGTGAAAGATACACTTATATCACCAAATTTGAAGTTATGCACTCTCCAGTGAAGACTGGGCTAGCTTGTCAAGAAGAGAAGAGTCAACCCCTGCAACACACCACATGGAACACATACCCCTCCAGAACACCCACTATCACAGCTCTGACATACAAACAGTAACCACACATCCACCTTCACATCAGCATTCAATAGACATTTACCTAGAGTGGAGACCACCAAGACAGACACACACTCAACCACCACAACAGAAGCTACAGGACACATATCTCACCTACAGAGTGTTCCCCTCAACCTAAGACTCAAAGGCTAACCACCTTGATTGCTACAGTAATCATAGGTAACTCAATAGTGAGGCACACAGATGTCCTACTCACTAGGTTGAATATGGAGGAGGTTAACAGTCAGCAGTCTATCAGGTGCCAGAATCCAACACATAACACACCCAGTCAGGTCACTCCAGAACATCTACAAGTATCACTCTGTCATTGTCCATGTGTGTGTGAATGACCTGAGATGCACATCCATGGAGTATATGAAAGGAGACATGTTGGAGCTCTCAGATTATGTGGGCCCGGCAGGTATGACAGTAGCCCTGAGCAGTATACTACTGTCACCCAGAATGATACTGCAGTACAAACAACAAATGATTGACTTCAACAATTGGCTTAAGTGTCTGGTGTCACTCTCATGGGATCCAGTAGCTGCCTGCTTGGGCTGACATGCTTGACAGACTGCAATGTCTTTCCAAAGATGGCCTTCATCTGTCACCCCTGGGTTTCCAGATACTGACAAAATGTCTTGCCACCCCTATAGTGCCTTTTTAGTCAGTGTTCCAAATGAAATTACTACCATAACAGCTATACATATGTGCAATCTGAGGGTAATGCTGCTCAACACTAGACATCTACATCACGAGATGCAGCCTCTCGAAGCTCTCCTCAAAATGGAGAACATTGACATTTGTGCTGTAATGGAGACTTGGTTTACAGCAGCAGACAGCACCCCTGCACTACCAGCCTATAACTCATTCCACACTTGTCAACCCCAAAATATGGACCACAGCTACAAAGGCGGTGGTTCCTCCATATTAATAATGGATATGCACACATCCAGAGAAGTATCCCAGCATAATGCATCTGAGATAATTCAGGTACAACTGACGTTGGGTAATAGTGCAATCCAGGTCATAGCCTGCTATAGGTCCACATCCATGTCTCTAGACTCTCAATAGACATTCCTCAACACTGTGGAATCTATCAAGGTCAAACCAAAAACTCTCATACTAGCAGAGTTCAACTACCCCCTCCATTAACTGGGTAACATACTCAAGCACCAATACACTGGCACAATGCTTCCTGGAATTCATCAGTTCCAATGCCCCAGACCAGCTCATTCTGACACCCAGTAGAGGAAGCAACATCCTTCACATGTGTTGATTGCTAACATATGGGACCATTGCCTGACAACAGTAGTCAATTTCTGCCTGGTCAGATCCAACATAAATACCATGGAAATCCACATCTCACCAACACCTCCCGCAAAGGTAACCACCATAAAAAACTTCACTAAAGGTGACTTTGGACTCATAAGAACAGAGGTGGCTAACTTCACAGCACCCATGACAATGGAAAATACCTGCATGACTGCCCAATCATACACAAATGCACTTTACAAACATATACATCAATGTATTGACTAGCCATACCAAACAGAACCATGACACTCTCTTCAAACACCGGAGGCCAATCTGGTGGTCCCCTGCCATTAATAACCTGTACAACAAAAGGAAGAAACTGTTGCAGAAAAAGGTGACATCCCAATAATGGTAAAACTCCCTTATTAGCCTCAACAACAACCTGAGATATGATGGAAGAATTGCAGCAGGCACTGACAACAATCACAAATCCTTTGATAGTTATACCAAGAAACTCCACACCAATACCCAGAAGTACTCTGAGTTAATGCACAATGCTACCTCCTATACTGAGCCAACAGATATTGCCAACATTCTTGCCAACATATTCAGTGCCAGCTTTACCCTTTCCCCCCCCCTAGGGGAACAATCAGAATGCCAGAAGAATGTCAGGCTTCCAGGATTACTGCCACTCAGGTTACACCTGCATTGTCCATGGGCAAAAATACAGCTTGCATGGGGCCCCAAATTATACCTGGCTGTGTTCTACATGAACTACAAAGATACCTGTCACCACATCTCTGTGCCCTGTTCAGTCATGGCCTCACCTCAGGCTTTGTCCCTCCCAAATGGTGCACTGCTACAGTCATCCCTCTCCATAAAGGTGTGGCAACTACAGACCCTGGGAATTATCAGTCCAGTAGCCTGACTTGTCATATGTACAGCTGTGGAGCTCTTCATAAGGGACCTGATTGACAAATATATAGGTAATCTCCTAACTCTGGACCCCATACAGTTTGGCTTTGTGAAAGGGAGATCATGCCTGTTCAACCTGGTTGACTTCTTTGAGTCAGTCACCAGCACTGTGTATGACAGTAAGGCACTGCATACAGCCTACATCAATCTGGCCAAGGCTCTTGATACAATTCCTCAGTCAGGAATTATGGATGAAACCAACAAACCAGGCATCAACCCCTATATCACTAGAGCGGTTGCAAATTGCCTCACAGATAGAACACACAGTGTGAAAGTAGCGAGCTCCAAGTCAGACTGTCAGCCAGTCATGAGTGGAGTCCCATAGGGATTAGTCCTGGGTAATATTCTGTTCAGCATCTACTTCTCAGGAGTCCAGGACAACACAAAGGAACTCTAGCTGACCAAGTTCACAGACAACTGCAAGCTGGGAGCCATGATTAACTCCACAAGTGATGCAGACATCCTACAGAAAGGCCTCACTGAGACCACTGACTGGTGTGGAAACCATGGTCTGAAGCTAAACACCACAAAATGCATCATCAGCCCCTTTGGAAAAATCCCAGTTCCCACCAAGTATCACATCAATGATAGCCCACTGAACAGTGTAGGTGTTAAAAGAGATCTGGGAACACAGGTTGACAGCAACCTCTCCTTTAACCACCACATTGCCACTGTGGTCAGGAAATCCTTCTATGCTTGCACATCTCATTACCAAGGGTTTTGCATCCAGGAAGAAAGAGGTCATCATCTCTGTGTACTCTTCCCTCATTACACCAATCATCAAGTATAATGGCCTGTTTGTCATGTACCTCACTAGACAACTGCAACAACTGGAGAGGCCACAGAAGTACCTCACAATGAGGATCCTAGGCATTAAACACATGAAGTACACAGACAGACTCAAAAGACTCCAGCTATTCTCTGTCTCATATCACCTACTTAGAGGCGATCTCTGCTTGACTTGCAAAGCCATGTCTGACCCTGCTCTTTTACAAATGCTACATCTAATGACATCCCAATCTCTCTGCACCACACACTACAGCGACCTCGACCTCATTACCACAATCAACATAACATGCTGAAGGGACAGGTTCCTTAACCAGAGACTGCACATGACTTGGAAAATACTTCCCATACATGTCAAGCAAAGCACCTAGGTGACCCTGTTCCAGAGAGATCTTAATGAGTGGGTAGTACACACCTATGAACCTATAAGGGGAGTTACATCAGCATGACTTATAAAGTAGGCTAGTGGGTGGATAAATTATCAAAATACTTCTTCCTACAAGCATACACACTTACACACACTTATAAACCCACACACAAATTTGCCCGATCTGAAAATAGAACCCTTGCCTTTCTAGTTATTTTTACTGTAGTGTTATGCAGTTATCACATGCACTACAGAGCTTACTGGGCTGACAACTGGACAAAGGTGCTGATAAGGGGAATTACATCAGCACAACTGATAAAGTATGCCAGTGGGTGGGAAACTTATCAAAATACTTCTACCTACAAACATACACAGTTTCACACACACACACACACACACAGACACAGACACACACACACACACATACACATGCACACACATTTGCCAGATCTGAGATTAGACCCCCTGTTTAGTTAGTGATTTGCATTACTGTGCTATACAGTTATCACACATGCTACAGAGCTTACTAGGCTGACAACTGACCAAAGGTGCTGATAAGGGGAATGACATCAGCAGGACTGATAAAGTAGGGCAGTGGGTGGGAGACTTATCAAAATACTTCTTCTTACAAACATACATACACACACAGTTGCCAGATCTGAGATAAAACCCCCTGTCTAGCTAGTGATTTGTACTATTGTGTTACACACACATCACACATGCTACAGAACCTACTGGGATGACAACTGGCCAAAGGTGCTGATACGGGGAATGACATCAGTAGGACTGATAAAGTAGGGCAGTGGTTGGGAAACTTATCAAAATACTTCTTCTTACAAACATACGCACACACTCATTTCCCAGATCTGAAATTAGTACCCCTGTCCAGCTAGTGATTTGTACTATTCTGTTACGAAGTTATCACACACGCTGCAGAGCTTGCTGAGCTTACAACTGGCCAAAGATGCTGATAAGAGGAATGACATCAGCAGGAGTGATAAAGTAGGGCAGTAGGTGGGAGACTTATCAAAATACTACTTCTTACAAACATACACATACACTCATTTGCAGCCCTGAGATGAGAATCAATGTCTAGCTAGGGATTTGTACTAAAGTGTTATGCAGTTCTGGTGGTTACTGGGCTGATAACTGGCCAAAGGTGCCAATAAGGGGAATGACATCAGCAGTACTGATAAAGTGGGACACTTTGAAGTGTTGTGGGTGGGAATGGCCTAAAACTGTTTCACCTACAAACACACACACCCTCTCACACACACACACACACACACACACACACACACACACACACACACACACACACACACACACACACACACAGTTTCCAGTATTGAGATTAGAACACCTATGTATCTAGTTATTGGTAATATAGTGATACACAATTAATGCACACACTACAGAGCGTATAGGGGTAACTGGAGTCCAATGGTACTTCTAAGGTGAATGAAAGCAGCAGATCATGTGAAGTAGGGAAATGTGAAGTGTACTGAATGTGAAGAGTCTCCTATTGTTTGAACCTATGAAGACACACGCACACACACACACACACACACACACACACACACACACACACACACACACACACACACACGCAGGTGATATGATATTATAAACTCAACCTCAGTCTTGTTACAGAATGGGGCTCACCTTTTATGCTGGCATGTGCAACTGTTTACAACTGGTATGCACTGTTCCAGGACCTCAATGTATTCCATTCAGGGTATACGTGTGTGTGACTCACTCTGTCTGTGTCCCCCTGTGTCTCTCTTTGTATCACTGTCTGTCTCTCAGTTCTTCACATCTATATATATATATATATATATATATATATATATATATATATATATATATATATATATCTATATATATATATATATATATATATATATATATATATAAATATGTGTGTGTGTGTGTGTGTATCTCAAGCAACATATGCAGTTATGTCACATATGGGCCACCTACAGATAGCTGAAAGTAATCCTGTCCGATATGTGTGTGTGAGCACAGCTGAGGTATGCATAGCTGTCTGTATGCATGGACATATATACACAATACAGTCAGATATTCCAATGTGGGTTCCAACATCCAACATGTCCTGTGATTCCCTAAGTGTAGGAGCATGCCCAGTGTGACATTCTATAGTTAGAGTGGGACTCCATTCCAGAGAGTGGTGTACTTCAGTCCAGGGTTTTGTGTGCTATAGCCATACCTCTCAGGAGTACACAGGACTTTCCTCAGGGTACTTGTTTTATTTATCAGACATTTTCTGTTATATCTGTAGTCTAAAACTGTGCCATTACCTAGTTCCAGACATCCTTAGATCATCAAAGTGCTTTACCAGAGGAATACTAGTAGTATGATGCATGGAACAATATTATGAGGGCAAATATGTAAATTCTTGTCCAACAAGGCCATTTGTGAGGTGTGGCTACAGCCAGTGTAGTAATGACACACAGCTGTGTAAACAGTCCAGCAACCTGGTGATATACTGGCTGGGATCTCCTGCTTGTGTGGTATCTTTCTAACCTGACATGTCATATCCTTGTGCGTACATACCCATGACCTGTACATTTTTGGCAGGATATCCAGGTGTTTGCCTAGAAGTTTCATCCTTTCTACATAAACTTGTGTTTTTATGGCAAGTTAGTTACATATAATTGAAGTGTGATGTTACAAAATTATACAGACATTACTGTTTCAAAATACTTAACCTTCAGATCATTCCCACTACTGTTAACCCCTCACCCTACCAACATTCTCAGTATGTAAGGGTGATATTTACAACACATGCATATAATTGTGCCTTTGTTCTACTTTTATTTCTGCCCTTGTCCAGACATCTTGCTGTCAAAGGTTGGGAGTTATGGGTATGGATACAGAATGGATTAAACTGTGTAGGCATATCCATTATTTGTAAAAGCAAACATAAGAAAAAGGATTATTGAGAATGACCACTGGCAACAGTACCACAAAGCACTTATATTCACAAAAGCTTTGGCACCTCTGCTACACATCCTTCAAGATGTCCCTAATAGGTGTTGTATATTCCACATAGCACTGTGACTTCCAGGTATGTCAGTGGCAGAGCAGTGGGTGTCACTGACATGCATAACAATTGGGACTGTAGTTATCTGCACATGGCCCTGTTAAAGGCAGCACTGTACCTAAGGCAGTACAAGAAGTCTGCCAGAAGAACATGCTGGCCAAATCCAGACAGTATTAACCACACATACACATAGCTTATTGATCCCTTCATATTGTGGACAGGCAACAGGTTTTCATATGTATTGGTACAGCCCTGCCAATGTGTGCTATGCTGTTATTTCCATGAAAACATATACTGCTGTTGTGTGGGCATATGGGGGAACACCTGTCAACTGTACCCATTTGCACAGACTGTGCTGATATTTGCTTTACATTTTGGTTCCATTAAACATACTATTGTGCCCTGTCTCGTGGACTGGAGGTATCTCAGTAAAGACCCCAGGTCAGATTGTACTGGCATGCATTTGAGTTCAGACTTCTTACCCTTCATAGCCTTACTGCAACTGCGGGTCCTGTTGTGCTATCATTGTGTGAGTCTGTAGGGGGTTAATTCAATATTGCCATTATTTGTGTGCCTTTACCAGACATTTCTCTGTGGTTTTCTACAAATGACTTGCTGTGTGAGTGTGAGGGGTGGTTATGGAACCCCCACCCTGACATCCATGCCTGTGACCTATGACCCCACTTAGTTATCCTAACACATATACTGCAGTGGGATCTGCACCCTTGGATACTACTGCATAGTGTGTGGAGGCCAGTTTTGGCCAGACATTTTCTGGTGTCCCACATAGTTGTCAGTTGTGTGTTGCTATCCCAGTAGGCCACCCCATTCCCTTGCATGCATGCAGCATTACCATAGATATACTAGCAGAACATACTATTCTATTAATTTATTGTTAAGAAGACTGACTTACCTTGTGCTTGCAGCAGTTGTGATGACGGTGTTTGAGGGCTGCCTGTATTGGATGTACACAGTACACTGCCAATAATTGGTAAGTTATATGTAATGTGATGTGTGCATCATCCATTTTACTGTGTGTGTGAGTCAGAAAGAGGAGTTAGTCCCTGGGGTCCCTAGAGTATCAGTGTGTGTGCTATGCATTGCCTCTTTGCCAAGGCATGATCATACTGGGCACACCTCCATCTACCTATGGGAGCAGGCTCAGGGGCCTCCTCTTGTGAGTCATTTTGTGCCTGTGGGGACCTTGGCAATGGTGGTGGGCTGTGTGGCCCTTCCCCATGCTGTTCCTGCTGCAGCTGTTTCTGTAGGATCATATTGTGTATCATGGCACATACTATGAATATGTGTGCACATGTGATAGGAGAGTACTCCAAGGCTCCACCAGATATGTAAAGGCAGCAGAACCATGACATGAGCATTCCAAGCACGTGCTCTTTGATGATCATAATTTGTGTGTGTGCCTTATTATGGCATTCTTGTGTGGGGGGTGCATTTCTGATGTGTGTCATCATCCATGACTCCAATGCATAGCCAGCATCCCCCACCAGAAGGCCATATGGGATGCCCCAATGGCAAATAGCTGGTACAGCTTTGACAAATGCCAGATGTGGGAGTCATGATAGCTTCCAGGACTGCCAGCGCACAAATTCATGATAATGCCCTGGGCATTGCACATGACCTTGCAGTTGATGGAGCAGAAGCCCTTGCAGTTTGTGTAGACCCTATTCTGTTCACAGGGTGGTGCTTTGATGTGGATATGCATACAGTCTATGGCACCCAGTACCTCTGGATATTCTGCTACATGGTGGAAGAGAAGCATATTGCTGGTCCTCTTCTCATGGGTGTTGGGGAAGTAAATGTGCTCACTGGCATTTTATGCCATTGCCCCCATGTATGTGTGGCATCCTACAGATGTCCTGCTTTAACAGGTTGAAAGTGATGCCTGGGCAGCAAGAGTGTGAATACTGTGTGCCATACTGACATAGAACAGAAATGTATATCAGGTATTACCTGTGCACATGTCAGTATGAGTAGATGTATCTAGCTGCCTCATAACAACAGACCTGGGATGAAAAATGTCAGTTAAATAAGCTGTACATGTTGTACACGTGTGTAATCTTAGCTACTGTGCATCCAACAAAGTGACATTTCTACAGCTACTGGTTGTTGCATTGCCCTGACACAGCCATGGGTACTACAATAAGCATTATTATCTGTTTGAAACTGGGGAAGTGTCCAACTGTGTTATGACTGTGTGTCCATGCCTACTACAAACAGCTATACAGCAACATAGCTGTAAAGACACAGCAATACCTTACTTGTAAAACCTGCCTCCACCAAAGTAGAGTAATTCCCTTTGTTGGACAGCAGTAATACACAAACCACAGACTTGGTCCCTATATTGGCTGTACAGAGCAAATTAGGAGCTGGTACCAACTTGGCATCAAGTCAGCCTTTGTCTGATCAAGCATATAAGGTCAGAAGTGGAGTACTTTAAGGCTAACTATGAGTACAAACTGGACACATCCACCAAGGCCAATCACAAGGCCATCTTCACATATGTCTGCAATCTCAGAGGCAACAAACTAACCCACCCTGTAATGGTGGTCAATCAGCCCACATACACACAAAACATAGCTATAGCCAACTTGCTGAAGATAGGTTTAGAGCAAACATCACCCCCTGGCTCAGCATCATTATAGGTGAATATGCACAACACCCACACCCATTGTCTCATTACCAGTGTGCAGATACATATTGCCTACTGAAAGGCAACAAATGTAAGTATCCATGGGACCTGATAACAACCCTTTCCACATCCTACATGAACACAGGCATGTGCTCCTAGTACCATTACACACTGTAGTTGCACCAAGCCTTGGCAGCATCCACACCCCATCCACATTGAAGATGGCCAATGTCATCCCTCTACACAGACAAAATGAGGAGTACAGGATTATGAAATTAACTAGCTCTCATTGGGGGGAAGATGACACATCAGAACCAGCAGTGCAATGCAAGCAGATACAGTGCTGATGGATTACAGGGGTATGTTGTGGTTGTGAGTGATGGCTACTGGTATTCAATACAGCTGTGCAGGTTCTGTACATACTGTTGCCAAATTAATGAGGTCATATGATGTGTTTCCCTTTTTGTGTCTTCCAGGTGCAATGTCGCAACAGCAAAGGTCTACTTTCCCTGCGGCTGAGATAAATATAATGACAGAAGCCATACTACAGAACCAGGCCATAATGTTTGGCCAGAGCCAGCAACATCTGCAGGAGAGGATGAGCCTGTGGGATGACTTAGTCCACAGAGTAAATGATGTCAGCCTGCACGCACATACATACGAGCAGGTCCGGCATACAAATGACCTAATATGCCATGCCCAGAAAAGGGCTGCTGCAGTGGCCAGAGACCACACAGCCACAGGTGAGGGCCCAGCCATGCAGCCCCCACTGACACCCACAGAGGAGCTCCTCAGCAACATTAGAACACCCATCCCAGTACAATGCCAGGGTATAGACCTCCCACATGCTGGAGGTGGGTGGCACCCAGACAGTGGATGAGGAATGTGCAAGTAAGGCCCCAGTGGAGATTACTAGACTAGTGTAGCAGGCATACATGTATTTGAAGAGTATCTACGTGCATGTGTCAGGTCAGATTGCAGTTGTGCATGGGGTTTTCTAATGCACAGAAGTGGACATCTATGGTGAAGGATAGTAAATTGTTTAGTATTGGGGGTTGTACTGTAAATGAGGAGACATGCTGCATCCATCCTGTACTAATACCACATGTGAGTCTGCTGACAATACTTCACTTCCACAATACGTCTATCTGGTGTGCATGTGGGATGGCAGCCTGAAGCTGGTGAGTATGGAATTGTTCTATTGTGGTTTACCAATACCCCAGGCATGAGAAGCCATGCAATGTACCATGCACAAAGCTGTCACTCATAGCCATATTGCTTTATGTGCATGTTTACTTGTGGCAGGGTTAACTGCATTGCATCTCAGTGGTCACCACAAGGGCCTATTTGAAGAGAATGTAACATCCCCGTAGCATAGCTCACAACCTGTTAGTGCAAGACTTCTGGACAGAGACCAATAAAATGGGGGGGGGGCTAAGGTAATGACATGTGAGAAAAATTACTGTCATACAGTGGACATAAATAGTGTACACACCCCTGATAAGATGCCAGGTGTTTGTGATATATATATGTACACAAATTGAGGCCACAATATGTCAGTCCACACCTTTTACACCCTGTAATGTGACATATGATATGAATTCACTTGCAAAACCAATCTGTTGGGCACCGAATATGGAGTATACAAACCTTACAATAAGCTGAATGCATATCTGTTCACACTCTTCAAATAATATTTTATTGCAACAGCTTGTGATTTACTGACAGCATTCAGTCTGCTTGGATACACACCTGCCATCAAGTAAAGGCACTCTGAGTAACACCAAATAACAGTCTGCTGTCCAAGTAGGATATTCATGACATTTGCTCAGTTGCCTGCTACAACAACAGCAATGGCTTGCACACAGCTTACAAAGCAATTAAGGGATCGCATGTTTGAAAGGTATCAGTCAAGTGTAGGGTACAACACCATTACCACAGCATTGCATACACCATGGAACACAGTGGTGACAGTTGTCAAACGATGGACTGAATATGGGACAACAGTCCTGTTGAAAAGAACCTGACGTCCCTCCAAAGATGATGACAAGACATGTCAAAACCTGGTCCAGGAGGCTGCTAAGAGGCATACAGCAACACTGAGGGAGTTGCAGGTATCTCTTGCAAGTACTGGTGTTGTGTACTACATGTGAGAACACTGTCCCATATTCTGCATACATCTGACATATGGGGTATGGTCATAAGATGGAAGCATTTTCTCACACCAAAAACATCCATGGGTGGATACAATTTGCAATACAGCACATCAAGTCTCCAAAAGGCATGTGTGAAAATGTGTTATGGTATAATGACACTATGAATCAACCTCACAGCCACAATACCAAAAGGTATGTGGGGTGCACAAGCAACACTCCTTTTAGGCTGAACACCAACATCCCCATGGTGAATAATGCTGGTGGCAGTGGCCTGCTGGAGGGATACTGTTCCAGTGCCAGAACTGGGCCTGTAGTCATGGTTGTGGGAATTCTGAACAATTCCAAATAACGCCCACATCTGGCCAAAATCCATCAGACGTCTGCAAAAATGCTGAGGATGGAAAGGGGTGTCAGCCTTCAACATGACAAAGACCTGAAGCATACATCCAAAGCTACCTAAGAAAGGCTGCACCTAAACACACTCATGGTTATGGATTGGCCAGCCAGAGCCTAGACCTACACCACTTAGACAAACCCCAGTGTGACCTGACGAGGGTTGTGCACATGAGCTGCCCTTGTAATCTGACAGAGTTGGGTGACCTTTGCATATAAGATTGACCAAATAATGTCAAGTCAAGATGTGCCATGCTGATAGACACCTTCACAAGATGAGTGAATTCTGTAAGTCACTTACAAGGTGCTTCAACAAAGTATCATTTAAGGGTTTGCACCCTTATGCAACAACCATATTGTACATATTGGAGTCATTATATTTTACACATAACACATTTGTTTATCAATTGGATTGCACAGGTAATATGTCACATGAACGGTGGGTAACATATTTGAATACATTATTGGGATGTCATCTCATATATTGCAAGAACATGGCATGTTATCAAGGTTGTTTACATTTATCATATCCACTGTAAGCTTAGAAGATTGGTGGTGTAACAGGAATTGTGTGACCATACATTTAATGCTGGTTTGGAGGTCTGACACTCAACTGTATGTCATGTATCAGTGATGTCACTCCTCAGATCATCCCAGTTATATATCATAGAAACACAGGGGTTATGAGAAACAGAGCAAACATATGAGCCAGACATCTACACATCCTGCAAGGATCAGTACAGTTGTGAGGTATGTTCTGTAGTACTTGCCACTGTGCTATACAGGTGAAGAGCAATGATGTGTACATAGGTGCAGTCTGTGCTAGGGAAGGGCCATCACCTATTAACACTAATCATGTATCTCAGAGCTCTATATTGTTAGTTACAAGTAGTACAACTGGCTGCAATGCATGATGTTGATGGCCATGTGTCATGCATGTCACCATTTGGGTAATGTGTGGTGTGTGTAACAGATTTGTGTCACCTCACCTGTAAGTATGTGTGTGTGTGTGTGTGTGTGTGTGTGTGTGTGTGTGTGTGTGTGTGTGTGCATGTATGTGCATGTGTGTACCAGACAACCTCAAAGTGCAGGTATTAATGTACATATGTGGTCTTCCCCTCATGGGTGGTGATGGGATTTGGAGTTCCTCCTGCTTGGAAACTGATGGCATTATCTCTGCAGACTCTGACATTGATGATAGGAATACTGAGGTACAGGTGTAGGTGTCAGGGGCTGAATCCGTGCCATTGGTTGGCATCTTACTCTTGTCCACACCATCCCTGCACACAGTAACAATGCCCACACATACCCCATCACCAGTGGCCACAGATGATGGACAGTCGGCAGGTGGGGGCATTGAACAAGCTAGTGTGGTGACTATGGTAGGTGTGACTGTAGACACTGGCCATAGAGTGGAGGCAAGGTCCCATGCAGGTTTGTGGACAGGGGTGCTCACAGAAGAACCACTGCTCATCAATCCGCTGTTGCAAGTGCCACAGCAGAAGTCACCAGTCACATTTTTCAGGCTGTCAGGGTTGCACAGGCACATAGTGAATGCCACACCAGAAAAATACTCAGGGTGGTGGATGCAACTCTTCCTGATTTAAGTGGTGACATACATGACCTTGTTGAGGCCATATGTCAAAATACTGAGGTCATGAATAGATGGGGGTTAAGACCTTGGCAATCCTCAACCGTCTAATGTTGTCTGTGCTACAGCATGTGGTGGGAAATGGGCATCAGCCACATGGATGTAGGTCAGCACCAACAACAGCCTAAAGTCTACGGGGCCATACACCTTCACACTCTGGTAGTAGCAGTGACAGTAGCACTACTGAAGGGGGATTGCTGTCCCCATCACACCAGAGCAGGCCATGGGCACGTGGTCCTGTCTGGTCCCATCAGGAACACAGATCAAGCAAACAGCAGTCACCATCAGGAAGCAGTACTGCATCTGGACTTGGGTCTGGTGGTGCCAGTGATACCTCTGGCAGGACCAGTTCCTGTATCCATGGCTGGAGATGGTAAATTGGACAACATGCCATGTTACGGTCCACAGCTGTCCAATGTACCCCTGTGTAGGGCAGCCACATGGCATGACTGCATACATACACACACATCTGTATCACAGGCAGGTCACCTGCAGATACACACAGCACCTCTGCACAGCCCATCTATTAGATATCCCCTCCAAACACACACACACACACACACACACACACACACACACAAACATGATGTCAAACATATGGCCTAGTTTAGGCCTCTGCAAACCTACACTACACCCGGTGTATATGATGATACCTGTGCCACATCCCTGTCTTCCATAACATCGATGCAGGGACATGCTAATATGGGTCTGATGCACAAGGTGAGTATAATAACGTGTATCTATGCAATACTATGTAAGGTGCTGTCTGTTTGCATTTGTTATGGGTACACATGCAGGTGTATGTACCTTATTAGCCAGGATGCATTATTGCTGTTAGTACCACTTATTGAATGTAGTCTGACATGCTGTATTCTGTTTGTGTTCCAGGTGTCTGTGTGTCTGCAGGCTGTAGCCCTGCAAACATTCCCAATAGGGAGTATGCAAGGGTGGGAATACACTGGCCGTGTCATATGCAAGGTACAGCTTTATATGTATATGTACCAGGTGTGTATGCATGCAACAGTGTGTGAGGGACACTGTTGTCAGACAGTGTGACATTGCATGCATACCTCTTGTCACAGAAAGGTAGTCTTCCAACATGTCAGATCAGTGTTGTGTAGCACCACAGGCTCATACATACAGAACAGTCTACTGTAGTACTCTCAGCTGGCCCCTCACATAGCCATTACATTACCTGCAACAGATTCACCTGTCAATACTTATTGACCCTGACCTTTCTTTCCCATACACTCAACCCTGATGTAGTTGATGAGGACATACATGATACTGTGTATGGCAGGTTTGTGGTATGTATTCCTGAGTTCACCGGGTGGAACAGGGAGACAAAATGTTATATTCTTTGCATGCACACAGTAAGGACTGACACAGGGTATGTGCACACAGTAACATAAACACATTTACAAATAGACAGATTAGTAAAGCTACATTTCCACCTTGATGTACTGTACTACTACATACACATAGCATGCCCCACATAGATTATATGCATGGGACATAACACACTACATCGTACAACATGTAATGTTCTGAATGCCTTCATGGATGGTGAGATAACCCATCAGAAATAGAATGTGGAGTCATGTATTGCTCCTACAAGCCTGGGCAAGTGATAGTGTAGCAGACATTGTATCAGCATGATGTTTGAGTCAGGTATGATGCCTGATGATGGCATGTGTGTCACTACACTCACTATGGCCGATTTGGCAACAATATCACATACATGGGCATTGTTAAGGGAGACAGACCACATATAGGTTGCAAACATCTGGATATTCCATAGACATATGTACAGAGGACTGATATGGCATGCACAATAGTTTAACATACTGCATGTTAGGCAGATGCCGTTACCATGCTATATAATGTAATGCCATCGGTAGGTGGTAAACAGGCATGGATGGTACAAAAATCAAAATGGTAGCAGCCAAACAGGATATGATCTTCACCCATCGGCACAAACACACACACACACACACACACACACACACACACACACACACACACACACACACACACACACACACACACACACACACACACACAGTATTGAGATTAGAACCCCTACCTATCTAGCCATTTCTACTGTAGTGTTATGCAGTTTTCAGACATGAGACCGAGCTTACATGATTTCACCTAGTCCCACGGTACTTCACCGGTGAATGCCATCAGCAGGCCTAGTAAAATAGGGTGATGGGAAGTTTACAGGATGGTACACAACTCAAAATAGCATAATCCACACAGTAGATGAACCTCTAACAAAAACACACAAACAGTTGTCAGTAGTGAGATGAAAATCCCTTCCTATCGAGTTATTTCTACTATAATGTTAAGCAATTATCAGATGCGCCATGGAGCTTACATAATTTCACCTAGCCTCAAGGTACTTCTTAGGTGAATATCAGCAGGTCTAGTAAAGTAGGGTGAATGGAAGTTTACAGGGTGGTACACAACTCAAAATGGTATAACCCACACAGTATATGATTCTCACACAAACAGTTGCCAGTAGTGAGATTAGAATCCCTACCAATCTAGTTATTTCTACTATAATGCTATCCAGTTATCAGACATGCCACAGAGCTTATGTAACTTCACCTAGTCCCAAGGTACTTATTTGGGGAAATGACATCAGCAGGCCTAGTAAAGTTGGGTGATGGGAAGTTTACAGGGTGGTACACAACTCAAAATTGTGTGATCCACACCATATAGGATTCTCACACAAACCTAGCTGCTAGTAATCAGATTAGAACTCCTACCTATCTAGTCATTTTTACTAATGTGTTATGCAGTTATCAGATGTGCCACAGAGCTTATATGATTTCACCTCATCCCAAGATACTACATAAGTGAATGACATTAGCAGGCCTAGTAAAGTAGGGTGATGGGAGGTTTACAGGGTGGTACACAACTTAAAATGGTATAACAAACAAAGTATATGATTCCCACACAAGCACACACACAAACTTGCCAGTAGTGAGATGAGAACCCCTGCCTAACTAGTTATTTGTACTACAGCTTTACACAGTTATTGCACATGCTACACAGCTTACTGTGCTGACAACTGGCCAAAGGTGCTGATAACTGCACAGCTCAGGTAAACTGTTACAGGTCCCAGAAAGTCTGCCTACAGTTTTTCCCTTAGATCTTGCTAGTTCTTTATTTCCTGTATTTCAAATAACTTCATAGCGTTGCTCTTCCAACAGGTTTTTTATCAATTATTCTAGCACACCTGACAGCCATCATCAGTAGTCTTTCCTCATAAAATTAGTTCCAGTACTTAATAGTTATGACCAGCCCTCCTGGCATGATTAAAGGTAGTTCTCTGTGCGTTTGCCCATTAACCTGGTGCACTTGGGCATTCTGAGACACTGTTGCAACTGCCTCATGTACACAGACAAACCTCCCCTCTAAACTCCCAACACTCAGACTTGTGAGAGATACCATATGTCAGCAAATTGGAAGATCTGCACTGTCCAGTGAAGACTGGACTAGCTGGTCAAGAGGAGAAGGGTCAACCCCTGCAACACACCACATGGAACACATACCCCTCCAGAACACCCATTATCACAGCTCTGACATACAAACAATAACCACACATCCACATTCACAGAGGCACTCAATAGACATTTACCCAAACAGCAGAGACCACCAAGCCAGACAACTACTTGACCACCACAACACAGCACAAGCCACAGGACACATATCTCACCTGCACAGTGTGTCCCTCAACCTAAGTCCCAAAGGCTAGTCACCTTGCCTGATACAGTAATCATAGGTGACTCAATAGTGAAGCACACATCTTTCTTACTCACTAGGTTGAACATGGAGGAGGTAACAATCAGCTGTATATCAGGTGACAGAATCCAACACTTAACACACCCAGTCAGGTCACTCCACAACATTGACAAGTATCACTCTGTCATTGTCCATGTGTGTGTGTGTGTGTGTGTGTGTGTGTGTGTGTGTGTGTGTGTGTGTGTGTGTGTGTGTGTGTGTGAATGACCTGAGATACACCTCCATGGACTATATGGAAAAAACATGGTGGAGCTTTCAGATTATGTGGACCAGGCAGGTATGACAGTAGCCCTGAGCAGTATACTACTGTCAGTCAGAATTATACCGCAGTACAAACAACAAATGATTGACTTCATTAATTGGCTTAAGTGTCTGGTGTCACTCTCATGGGATCCAGTATCTGTCTGCTTGGGATGACATGATTGACAGACTGCGATGACTTGCCAGAGATGGCCTGCATTTGTCACCCCTGGGTTTCCAGGTACTGGCTAACTGTCTTGCCTCCCCTATAGTGCCTTTTTAATTGGTGTTCCAAATCAAATTATCACTGTAACAGATGTACATATATGCAATCTGAGGGTCATGCTGCTCAACTCTATACATCTACATCTCGAGATGCAGCCACTCGAAGCACTCCTCAAAATGGAGAACATTGACATTTGTGCTGTAATGGAGACCTGGTTTACAACAGCATATAGCATCCCTGTGCTACCAGTCTATAACTTATCCCACACCTGTCAACCCCAAAACATGGACCATAGCTACAAAGGTGGTGGTGTTTCCATATTAATATTGGATATGCCCACATCCAGAGTAGTATCCCAGCATAATGCATCAGAAATACTTCAGGTATAACTTACATTGGGTGATAGTGCAATCCAGATCATAGCCTGCTATAGGTCCAACTCCATGTCCCTAGACTCTCAATAGACATTCCTCAACACTGTGGACTGTATCAAGGTTGAACCCAACACTCTCATATTAGGAGAGTTCAATTACTCCTCCATCAGCTGGGTAAGATACTCAAGCACCAATTCACTGGTCCAAAGCTTCCTGAAATTCATCAGTTCCAATGCCCTGGACAAGCTCATTCTGACACCCAGTAGAGGAAGCAACATCCTTGACCTGTGTTGATTGCTAACATATGGGACCATTGCCTGACAACAGTAATCAGTTTCTGCCTGGTCAGTTCCAACATAAATACCATGGAAATCCACATCTCACCCACATCCACTGCAAAGGTAATCACCTTGAAAAACTTCTCCAAAGCTGACTTTGGACTCATAAGAACAGATGTAGCTAACTTCACAGCACCCATGCCATTGGTAAATGCCTGCATGACTGCCAAATCATGCACAAATGCACTGTCCAAACATATACATCAATGCATGGGACTAGTCATACTCAACAGAACCACGACAATCTCCTCCAAACACTGGAGGCCAATCTGGTGGTCCCCTGCCATTAATAACTTGCACAGCAGAAGGAAGAAATTGTTGCAGAAAAAGGTGGAGTCCCAAGAGTGGTAAAACTACATTATTAGCCTCAACAACAAGCTGAGATCCCTCATGAAATTATCTAAAGCTGCCTATGACAGCAGAATTGCAGCAGACACTGACAACAATCACAAATCCTGTGATAGTTATGTCACAAACCTCCACAACAATACCCAGATGTGCGCTGACTTACTGCACAATGCTATCTCCTATACTTAGCCAACAGATATTGCCAACATTCTTGCCAACACATTCAGTGCCAGCTTTACCCCTCCCCCCAGGGGAACAATCAGAATTCCAGAAGAATGCCAGGCACCCAGGATTATTGCCACCCAGGTTACACCTGCATTGTCTAATGGGCAAGAATACAGCTTCCATTGGGCCCAAAATTATACTGGCTGTGTTCTACATGAACTACAAAGCTACATGGCACCACATCTGTGTGCACTGTTCAGTCACAGCCTCACCTCAGGCTTTGTCCTTCCCAAATGGTGCACTGCTACAGTCATCCCTCTCCATAAAGGTGTGGCAACTACAGATGTGGGAATTATCAGTCCAGTAGCCTGATGAATCTGATATGTACATCTATGGATCAGGGACCTGATCAACAAACATATAGGTAACCTCCTAACTCTGGACCCCACCCAGTTTGGCTTTGTGAAATAGAGATCATGTCTGCGCAACCTGGTTGACTTCTTTGAGACAGACACCAGTGCTGCGTATGACCGTAAGGCATTGCATACAGCCTACATCAATTTGGCAAGGCTTTTGATACCATTCCTCAGTCAGGAGTATGGCTGAAACCACCAAACTAGGCATCAACCCCTATATCACTGGGGGGGGGTTGCAAATTGCCTCACAGATAGAACAAACAGTGTGAAAATAATGAGCTCCAAGTCAGACTGCCAGCCAGCCATGAGTGGAGTCCCACAGGGATCAGTCCTGGGTAATCTCCTGTTCAGCATCTACTTTTTGGGAGTCCAGGACAACACAAATGAACTCTGGCTGACCAAGTTCACAGACAACTACAAGCTGGGATCCATGATTAACTCCACAAGTGATGCAGACATCCTACAAAATGGCCTCACTGAGACCACTGACTGGTGTGGAAACCATGACCTGAAGCTTAACACCAGAGAATGCATCATCAGCCCCTTTGGAAAAATCCCAGTTCCTACTAAGTACCACATCAATGGGAGCCCACTGAACACTGTAGGCATTATTAGAGATCTGGCGACACAGGTTGACAGCAGCCTCTCCTTTAGCCACCACATTGCCACTGTGTTCAGGAAATCCTTCTATGTGGCACATCTCATTACCAAGGGTTTTGCATCCAGGAAGAAAGAGGTCATTGTCTCTGTTTACTCTTTCCTCATTACACCAATCATCAGGTATAATGGCCCATTTGGCATGTACCTCACTAGACACCTGCAACAGCTGGAGAGGCCATAGAAGTACCTCACAATGAAGATCCTAGATATTAAACAAATGTCATACACAGACAGACTCAAAGACTCTAGATATTCTCTGTTTCATAACACCTACTTAGAAGTGACCTCTGCTTGACTTGCAAACTCTTTTACAAATGCTACATCTAAAGACATCCCAATTTCTCTGCACCACTCACTGCAGGGACCGCGACATCAGTACCACAATGAACACAACATGCTGGAGGGACAGGTTTCTCACCCACAGACTGCAAATGACCTGGAATATACTTCCCATACATGTCAAGCAAATCACCTAGATGACCTTGTTCCAGAGATATCTTGATGAGTGGATGGGTAATAGAATGTTCACCCCAGTGATCACTCCAGTGGCTCTACTTGATGGGGGCACTGGGAACTAATGTTGGGTGGCACAATGGTAGGGAACGTCTATGGGCTAGGCTTGTAATGGCTCCAGGTCCATTAGCCTAGTACAAACCTTTGAACCTATAAGAGGAGTTACATCAGTATGACTGATAAAGTATACCAGTGGGTGGGTAACATCAAAATACTTCTTCCTACAACCATACACACTTACAAACCCAAACACACCTTTGCCAGATCTGAAAATAGAACCCCTGCACATCTACTTATTTGTACTATAGCGTTACACAGTTATCACATGCACTACAGAGCTTACTGGGCTGACAACTGGCCAAAGGTGCTGATAAGGGGAATGGCATCCCCATGAATGATAAGGTATGCCAGCAGGTGGGAAAGTTATCAAAATACTTCTCACTATAAGCATACATACTTCCACACACACTTAGACACCCAGACACATGTTTGCCAGATCTGAGAGTAGAACCACTACATATCTAGTTATTTGTACTATAGTATTACACAGTTATAGCGCACGCTACAAAGCTTACTGAGTTGACAATTGGCCAGAGGTGATGATAAGGGGAATGACATCAGCAGGACTGATAAAATAGGTAAGTGGGTGGGAGACTTATCAACACTTCTTATAAACATACACACACATTCATTTGTCAGATCTGAGATTAGAACCCCTGTTTAGTTAGTGATTTGTATTACTGTGTTATACAGTTATCATGCACACTGCAGAGATTATTAGGTTGACAACTGGCCAAAGCTGCTGATAAGGGGAATGAGAACAGCAGGACTGACAAAGTAAGGCAGTGGGTGGGAGACTTAAAATATTTATTCGTATAAAGATACACACACACTCATTTGCCAGATCTGTTATTAGAACCCCTGTCTAGCTCGTGATTTGTAGTATTGTGTTACTCAGTTATCACACATGCTACAGAGCTTACTGGGCTGACAACTGGCCAAAGGTGCTGATAAGGGAATGACATCAATAGGACTAATAAAGTAGGGCAGTGGATGGGAGACTTATCAAAATACGTCTTCTTACAAACAAATACATACACTCATTTGCCAGATCTGAGGTTAAAACTCCTGTCTAGCTAGTGATTTATACTATTGCGTTATGCAGTTATCACACACACTATGGAGCTTACTGGGCTGACAACTGGCCAAAGTGCTGATAAGGGGAATGACATCAGCAGAAGTGATGATAAAGTAAGGCAGTGGGTGGGAGACTTGTCAAAATATTTCTTCACACAAGCATACACTCATTTGCCAGCTCTGAGATGAGAACCCCTGTCTAGTTAGGGATTTATATACTGTTTTGCAGTTATCACACATTCTATGGAGCTTACTGGGGTGATAACTGGCCAAAGGTGCCAATAAGGGGAATGACATCAGCAATGCTGATAAAGTGGAGCACTGGGAAGTGTTGTGGGGGGATAGGCCTAAAACTGTTTCAACTACAAACAAAAAAACACACACCCCTTCACTCTGACATACACACACAGTTGCCATTATTGAGATTAGAACCCCTACCTATCTAATTATTGGTATTATAGTGTTACTCAGTTATCGCATGCACTACAGAGCTTATAAGGATGATGAGTGTCCAATGGTACTTCTAAGGTAATAAAAGCAGAAGATGATGTGAAGTAGGGTAATGTGAAGTGTACTGAGTTAGAAGAGTGTCCTAACACTTGGACCTATGGAAACACACACACACACACACACACACACACACACACACACACACACACACACACACACACACACATATACACACACAGGTAGGTGATGTGATATTATAAACTTAACCTCAGTCCTGTTACATAGTGGGGTTCACCTTTTATGCTTGCACATGTAACTGTTTACAACTGGTATGCAACTGTCCACAGCAGGACATCACTGTATGCCATTCAGGGTGTCCATGTGTGTGACTCACTCTGTGACCCCTTGTGTCTCTCTCTTTGTATCTTTGTCTGTCTCTCAGTTCTTCACATCTATGTGTGTGTATGCTTGACAGGATCCATACAGATCCCCAAATGCACTTTCCACCAAAGCAGAAATCACAGAGCATACTTAACCGAAAGTGCTTTTCACTGAAGCAGCAATTTCAGATAAGTATACTCGTTGTGCCTGTCATACTATGGTGCAGATAAGGGAAAATTCCCTTCACTGGAGAGGCAAACCACCACATTATTAATGGGGGTGCAGGGGGGCTTTCCTCCCTGCATAGAAGTAGATGTAATGTTTTTTCTTAAACATACTTTAACGTAAGTGCTTTTTTGATGAAAACGCTTTCGGTAAAGTATGTTCGGTGATAATGGATTCGGACTTTTGATCAAAAGTCCAAGATCCATGCTTGACATATGTTATCTGTTGCCCATGTATATGTGGGTGTATCTCATGCAACAGATGCAGTTATATCACTTATGGGCCACCTACAGCTAGCTGAGGGTAATCCTGTCTGATGTGTGTGTGTGAGAACAGTTGAGGTGTACATAACTGTCTGTATGCAAGGACATATATACACAATACAGTCATATATTCCGATGTGGGTTTCAAAATGTCCTGTGATTCTCTAAGTGTAGGAGCATGCCCAATGTGACCTTCTATAGTTAGGATGGGACTCCATTCCAGAGAGAGTTTTACTCCAGTCAAGGGTTATGTGTGCTATAGCCATACCTCTTAGGAGTACACAGGACTTTCCTCAGGGCACTTGTTTTGTTTAGCAGACATTTTTTGACATATCTTTAGTCTGAAACTACAATGTATTATGTCACTACCTAGTACAGGACATCCTCAGAGCATCACAGTGCTTTACCAGTGGAATACTAGTTGTACAATGCATAGAACAATATTATGAGGGCAGATAAGTAAATTCTTGCCTAATAAGGTCATTTGTGAGGTGTGGTTACAGTCGGTGTAGTAATGACACACAGCTATGTAAACAGTCCAGCAACCTAGTGATATACTGGCTAGAATCTCCTGCTTATGTAGTACCTTTCTAACCTGACATGTCATATCCTTGTGTGTGCATACCTATGACCTGTACATTTTGTGGCAGGATGTCCAGGTATTTGCCTAGAGGTTTCATCCTTTCTACAGAAACCTGTGTTTTTATGGCATTAGTTACATATAATTGAAGTGGAATGTATAAATAATGCAGACATTACTGTTTCAGAATACATAACCCTCAGACCATTCCCACTACTGCAAATCCCTTACCCTACCAACTTTTTCAGTATGTAAGGGTAATATTTACAACACATGCCTATGTGCCTTTGTCCTATTTTTATTTCTGCTCTTGTCCAGACATCTTGCTGTCAGAGGTTGGGAGTTATGGGTGTGGGGTCATAGTGCATTCAACATTGCAGCCATGTCCATTATTTGTAAAAGCAAACACAAGAAAAAGGATTATTGAGAATGACCACTGGCAACAGTACCACAAAGCACTTATATTCACAAAAGCTTTGGCACCTCTGCTACACATCCTTGAAGATGTCACTAATATGTGTAGTACATTCCACCTAGCACTGTGACTTCCAGGTATGCCAGCGGCAGAGCAGTATGTGTCACTGACATGTATAACTGTTGGCGCTGCAGTTATCTGCACATGGCCCTGTTAAAGGCAGCACTGTACGTAGGCAGTGCAAGACAACTGCCAAGAGAACGTGCTGGCCAGATCCAGACAGTATTAATCACACATACATATACCTCAATGACCCCTGTATATTGTGGACAGGGAACATGTTTTCATATGTATTGGTACAGCCCTGCCAAAGTGTACTATGCTGCTATTTTCATGCAAACATATATGTTACTGTATTTGTGTGGGTATATGGTGGGGGGGGGGCACACCTGTCAACTGTACATATTTGCACAGACTGTACTAATATTTTCTTTACATTTTGGTTCCGTTTACTATACTATTGTGCCCTGTCTTGGGGACTGGAACCATATCACTAAAGAGCCCAGGTCATATTGTACTGGCATACAATCGAGTTTCAGACTTCTTACCCTTCATAGCCTTACTGCTACTGCTGGTCCTGCTGTGCTATCACAGTCAGTAGTGGGTTAATTCAACATTGCCACCATTTTTGTGCCTTTACCTGGCATTTCTCTGTGGTTTTCTAGAGCTTACTTGCTGTGTGGGTGTGAAGGCTGGTTATGGGACTCCCACCCTGATATCCATGCCTGTGACCTATGACCCCCACTTAATTGTCCCCACACATATACTGCAGTGGGATTTGCCACCTTGAGTTACTACTGCATAATGTGTGGAGGCCAGTTTTGGCCAGACATTTCCTGGTGTCCCACATAGCTGTCAGTTGTGTGCTGCTATCATAGTAGGCCACCCCATTCCCTTGCACGCATGCAACATTACCATAAATATGCTAGCAGAACATTTTTATTCCATTCTGTTATTGTTAAGAAGACTGACTTACCTTGTGCTTGCAGCAGTTGTGAGGATGGTGTTTGAGGGCTGCTTATGTTGGATGTGTACAGCATACTGCCTATAAATGGTAAGTTATAGGTAACGTGATGTGTGCATCATCCATTTTACTGTGTGTGCATGTCAGAGAGAGGTGTCAGTCCCTGGGGTCCCTACAGTTTCAGTGTGTGTGCTATGCATTGCCTCTTTGCCAAGGCATGGCATACTGGGTACTCCTCCATCTGGCTACAGGAACAGGCTCAGAAGTCTCCTCCTGTGAGTCCCTCTATGTCTGTCAGGATATTGGCAATGGTAGTGGGCTGTGTAGTCTTTCCCCATGCTGTTCCTGCTGCAGCTGTTTTCGCAGGATCATATTGTGTAGCATGGCACATACTTTGAATATGTGTGCACATGTGCCTGGAGAGTACTACAAGGCTCCACCGGATATGTCAAGGCAGTGGAACCATGACTTGAGCATCCCAAACACTTACTCTAAAATGAGCCTGATTTGTGCATGTGCCTCATTATGGCATTCTTGTGTGGGTGTGTGCGCATTTCTGATGGGTGTCGTCATCCACGGGTCCAGTGCATAGCCACCCCCCCCAAGAAGGTCATAATGGATGCCACTGGCAAATGCCTGGTACAGCTGTGAGAAATGCCAGATGTGGGAGTCATGATAGCTTCCAGGGCTTCAAGCACACACATTGATGATAATGCCCTGGACATTGCACACAACCTGGCAGTTGATATAGGGGAAGCCCTTGTGGTTTATGTAGACCCTACCCTGTTCACTGAATGGTGCTTTGATGTGGATGTACATGCAGTCTATGGCACTCAGAACCTCTGGGTATTCTGCTACATGGTTGAAGAGACCTATATTGCTGGTCCTCTCCTCACAGATGTTGGGGAAGTAAATGTGCTCACTGGCATGTGGTAGCATGCCATCCAGGAACTGGTGGAGTACATTGGATGCAGATGCCTGTGAGACTCCATGATGTCCCCAGTAGGTCTTTGGAAAGTACCTGTAGCTAGAATTCTTAAGGCTACACATACCTTAGTAGCCACTGGGATGGGTTCTCCTCTGCTGTTTCTACCTATGAGTTGAGGCCAGCACAGCTCTGTGATTTGCTGAAGTAAGTCTCTGTCCACCCTGTAGCACTCTACTATCTGCAGATCATGTAGCCCCTGGTAGGGTACCCTGGGTCTGAACACTCTTCTCCTCCTCCTTGGTCTGTAGCTGTTTCCATCATTATCCTCCTCACCACCATCACCTTCTAGCACACACTGATGGATCAAAGCAATGGCAGCCCCTAACATTTTTTCCAGTTAAAATTCCCCAGCATGTATACACTAATGGTGCAGAGTTTGTGGGAAGAAAACAGACTGTAAGGTGTTTCCATATGTTATACTGTTGTGCTGCAAATGCTGCCTGTATGATTGGTTGACTATGATACATTCCAGCTGCCATCTATAGTTCCCATGGCTTTGCTTTATCCACTGTGAGTGTTAGAGGCATTAGTGGTAATTTGTGCATGATTGTCTTTATTCTGCTGTTGCCCCTTTTTTCAATACTTTTTACTTACATCTCCTCCCATTTTCAGCTATGCAGCCACCTGCCAGCTGTATTTTTGTGTGCTTTGCATGGCCCATTGTGAGTTGCAAGAGTCTCATATTAGTAATTTCTACTTTATTTATCCTTTATTGTACTGATTCCCTTTATTTCTTTTTTTTTTTACATCTCCTCCCATTTTCAGCTATGTAGCCACCTAGCATCAGAATTATTGTGTGCTTTGCATGGCCCAATGTGAGTTGCAAGAGTCCCATATTAGTGATTTCTACTTTATTTCTCCTTTATTGTGCTGTTGCCCTTTATTTCTTTTTTTACATCTCCTCCTATTTCAGCTATGCAGCCACCTGCCAGCTGTATTATTGAGTGCTTTCAATGGCCCATTGTGAGTTGCAGAATCCCACATTGCTGATTTGTACTATGTTTCACTTGTTCTTCTATTTCATTTCTTTTTTCCTATATCCTTCCTGTTTAAGCCCCAGCATGCTGTGCAGGTTCATTTAGCTAGCATAAACAGCAAGAAATGGCCCGCCCCTGGGCATGAACACACTCCTCAGTTCATGGAATAAGAGTATACAGCCTCAGACACACCCTCTCACTTATCTGTGCTGGGCTAGGCTCAAACCTGGGCAACGGAGCTTCAATGTGCTCACAGCAAGCATGACACACACCCTTTTCATGTTAGTTGCTCCTTCTACTTACACAATGGTGTTACAGCACCTACACGGTTAGGTACAATGTGGCACTTAGAAGAATTTTGTGATTCAGTATAAGTCCCCTCATTAACATACTCTGCTGCCTTAATCTGAAGTTACTGCACTACACAAGAGACTTCCCCCTTAGCAACCACTGTTCCCTGCCATTGTTTTGATTCTGCTTGCCATTGAGTATAATGGCAAAATTTAGGTTTCCCTTAAAATGGACTTTTTAACTTAATTTTTTTTATTTTGGCATGCAGAAATGCATCTGGAGCGTTTTGACCCGGGCGTCCACTGGAAATTGGCTTCATTCCAAGTCAGACTTTCCTGGTTAACAAATGTTAAATATATAAAATAAATAAAAATACATTTTCCCCACAATCCCATTTGCGTGATGCTTCTCTATGCTTAAACAGCCAAGATCGGCCAAAAAAAAAACCTTTTATTTTTAAAAAATTAAACACTTTAACATGCCAAGGGACATATATTTGGCCATTGGCATGTCTACAGATTAGGGTACATGCTTTTATTGGAGCTGTTATGGCTCCATTTTTATTTTTGCAGAAATGTATTCTGCTCATAGCCAAATACATTTCTGCAGCTTGCACTGTTCCTGCACGGTTACCTTTCTGCTTCCTGGATCACTATTTTACCTCATTTGCATGTTTTTCACCAGCAAATGAAGTAATTAGCATCCCACATGGATTTCCGTGCAGGAACAGTGTCAGCTCGCTCATGCACATCACTACAGCACATTCCTGGATCGCTCGACGACCATATTCCATGCAGGAGTGGCTACACTGCTCCTGCACAGAAAATATGCATTTGTGAATCCAGCCGTCTGTATTGTCTTTAGCGTGAACTAATTACTAGTTTTGAAAGCATGAAGAAATACAACTCTTTTATGATTCCCAGCATCTGCCAAAGAACTGAGGAAAAACCCTTGTCTATTTAGATTTACAGGTAGATGCTAAACGCTGCCAGCTTCTAGCAATGGGGGTTTCGGGTCTGGGAAGTAAAAGTCAGATGACAAGAAATTATGCCATTATTCAAGCTATCCCAGAAGTAATATCTCAGATATTAATTTGAGAAGTATCTTAGTGAGACAGGGCATTCTGCATTCTGTCTTGGACCTAACAACAACTACAAGATCCACTTGCCCTGCTCTAATGAAGCATGTTACTAGGGGAAAGTAATTATCTTATTTTCCAGTCAGGAATACAGTGAAGCTCAGTTTAGATGATTTTCTTTATTTGAGACTGTCTTGCAATGTTATTTTAAATATTTTCTGTGGTTTTGAACTCTGATATCAGTGTGTGCAATGAGTGAATGCACAGTGACATTCACTCATTGCAGATTCAGCATTTTGGGTGCAGATTGCACTATAGTTGGGATCAGGAAATGGACCCTTTCCCCACTGTAGTTCAATCTTGGAGTTAGAATATTAAAGTAGGGGGGTGGGGGGTTCAGGGGGGCTTACCCCCCTGCATTACATTGTGTGTAATTTGAGAAGTCTCTTAGTGAGAAAGGGCATTCTGCATTCTGTCCTGGACCTGACAACAACTACAAGATCCACTCACTACATTTGCCTTGCTCTAATGAAGTATGTTACTAGGGAAAAGTAATTCTCTTATTTTCCAGTCAGGAATACAGTGAAGTTCAGGTTAGATGATTTTCTTTATTTATTTGAAACTGTCTTGAAAATGTTATTTTAAATATTTTCTGTGGTTTTGAACTCTGATGTCAATGTTTTATATATATATATATATATATATATATATATATATATATATATATATATATATATGTATATATATATATAAAGGCTTTGAATGTGCAATGAGCAAATGCACAGTAATATTCGCTCATTGCAGATTCAGCATTTTGGTTGCGGATTGCACTATAGTTGGGATCAGGAAATGGGCCCTTTCCCCACTGTAGTGCAATCTTGGAGTTAGAATATTATAGTAGGGGTGGGGAGCGCAGGGGGGCTTACCCCCCTGCATTACATTGTGTGTTCGACATTGTAGTTCAAAACTTGGCGAATCTGCTGTTCGATTTGCTGAGTTTCGAACTTTGGTGATGTTTGACATGCAGAATTCATTATTTTGGTTCACACAACAGGCCAATCAACAATATGACTTTCAACTATATAAAGGTAAACCATATATATATATATATATATATATATATATATATATATATATATATATATATATATATATATATATATATATATATATATATATATATATATATATATAAAATATATATATATATATATATATATATATATATATATATATATTTAGTATTGTCTTGTTCTTTTATTATTTATTATTTAAATATATTTAAACCTTTCATTGTGGCTGATCTGTGTAGAGATATTTAAATTTTGAGAGTATTTGCATATTTATTTCTTGACACTGTGTATGCCACTCCTAATAGTCTTGCTCTTGGCAACTAACATTTGTGTTAATATTAATATTTCACAGTAAGATTGAGCATCCTTTGTTTAGGGCCTTAAGGTAGCTGCAAGAGTGACTGGTGGCAGCTAAAACTACCTTATAGTCTGGGCAAAAGGGGGCATAACTAGTAAACCTGTGCCAGCCTTTCCCAGGTATGTTTGTGTATGCAAAACAAATCTCCAAAGTGTATGTGTCAGATACTTGGGTGGAGACATGAAGCACTGATTGGACAGAGAGTGACAGTGTTGGAGGAGTTGGCTTAGAACCCTGGCTAAAGACTCAACTCTATAGCTGTGTCAGTGGGAAGTCTTATTGGGCATCTGGAGAAAGAGAAAGAAACCAGCCCTGCACTGACTGTGATCTCTGTGTACTCTTAAAGGACAATGCACTTGATACAGAGAGCTGCATCTGCAAGTACTATGTGTGTACTTGTCATCTTCCCAGTGTACATCCTCCACTGGTGCCAGTGGTGAGGATTGAGGATCCTTGATTGCTTATCCAGTGATGGGGCATCCCATATTGGTTGGTAGTGGTGGGACCACCACATCACATACTGGCATTCTGTGGTGTGGATATTGAACTCCTGTAGCCTGTAAACAGCGGTCACTAAATGAAGTATTTGTACTCTCAACCAGCCTCACGGTGGACACTCAAAGTTTCATGTCACATTAGTTTTATTTATTTTTTGTTAACTTACTTAATCAGGGAGAGCAGGCAAATATGTCCCAAGAGGATTATGGCAAGCTGACAAGGAGCCAGTTGGCTGAGATATGCCAAGTCAAAGGCCTGATTCTTGCCAACCAAACTAAAGTGGAAATGATTGTAGTCTTAGCCACAGCTGCATCACAGGCCAGTAACAAGGAGGACAACAAGACTGGCCTTGGGGATGTACAACTCTTAGAAAATGGACAGTTGAAGTTTGCTTCAGAGGACTTAAAAATCTGCCTGGAGTTAAAGAGACTTGAATTGGAGGCCAAACATTGGAACTAGAATCAGCAGAGAGACTGTAGCAGGAGAGACAAAAGGAATTAGAAGGAACAGGGAGACTGAGACATCTAGAGCCATAGAAAATGAGAGGCAGAGGCAACATGAAAAGGAGATGCTGAATCTTCACTGGGGTCTTGGGCGTAATGGGGAAGGAAGTAACCAAACCACAGATGCAATGAAGATCAGTAAACTTCTTCCACAATTTGCAGAGAGTGATAATTTTGATAGTTTTATTCATATGTTTGAAAGGCTATGTAAAAAATATAATCTTTACCAAAGACACTGGATAAAGTTCCTGACCCTTTACTCCATGTTAAAGCTGTAACTGCTGTTTAGTACAAATGGCAGCCATTCATTTAAGTTTATGACACTAACTAGGTTTCATGAAACATTAAGAGGTGGTGATTTAGTAAATCAAATGGAAATTAAAGAAATGAAGTGGATAATGAATTTGCGCTCAGAACAACCACCAGGTCTGAATGCATTTGCTTCTTTAAAACCTGCACTAAAAGGAAAACCTCTTCAGCACTCAAAATAAGTTAATTGAAAGGTTATATATGTTGGTATGGCTACTAAGTATTCTTGAATGAGTGAATACCAGAGAATGAAGGTACTTAACAGGAAGTTTTACTGGCTAGCATTTAGGATTTTAAAAAGTTATTACACTGAAAGCGCTTATCTAGTTTATGAGCCAGTGTGTTTTATTTCATCATTGTTTATTTTTATTAAAGTTTTCAAGTTTTATTTTTTAGCAGGATTGGTGTTGGAACCATTCGTTCTCTGAATGCTGCTTCTAAATTGTCTGATACTGATTGCTTAAATGATAATATTGTTTAAAATTGTTTATTAGAGTGGTATAAGTTAACACATAATGCTCAAAGAAAAAAGTTTCATGAGCATAGATGCAAGGCAGATGAACGTGTGTGTGAATATAATGCTGAACTAAGCACTTATTGTCATAGGTGGGTAAGTGGGTGTCGGGTCACCATTTTTGAAAAGCTGGCAGAATTTTTGGTGAGGGGAAAAAGCCTTTAGCACTTTACCTGAGGACATAAGAATCTGGTTGGCAGATAGAGAATGTAACACCACAGATGAGTTGGGGAAAAATGAAGGCCTATAACTAGCAAGTAGGGTATCACTGCAAAGGAAAGGGATACCCAGTGCTGCAGATGGGTCTAAGGGAACCTATGGTGGGCAGCCTAAACCAACCCAACAGAGTCCACCAGTAACAGGGGATGTCACTAGTGCAGGTACATGGTGAGTATCAAGGGTTAAATATTTTAAATGTAACCAGTGGGGCAATATAGACTATAGCTGTCCACAGAGGCAAGGTGCGGAACAAAATGTGGGGGAGCCAGTAAGTGGGAATGATAGAATGCCAGCCTTAAGTTATCTGGAGACAACAAGGGTACAAAACTAACGCAAGAGGTTATATCCTATCTTAGTAGATGGGAAACAAGCCACTGATGAAAGAAACACAGTCTCAGACCTAACCAATGTGAAGTCTGCAATGGTTAAAGAGGAGCACTACTTGCATGTACAGTCTACTCCATTCAGAGCTTTAGAAGGGACTCAATTTTAAATACCTATGGCTAGGGTTTACCTTGACTGGGAGGGTGGAAAAGGAAGCCAGCAAGTGGGTGTGTTTGAGGATGTACCTGCAGATGTCCTGATAGGGCTGGATTTTGATAATGCAGTATCTTGGGTGTATGCAGTTACCGCAGTCAGGCTTGGAGACAAGCGTGTTGGTCTGGTAGCCTGAGGGTGACCCAGACAGACTGCACAATTGAAGCTAGGGCTGGTGAGGTGGTTACGTCAGAGAGGGAGCTTCCCTGAGGCAGTAAGTCTGACGGTGAGGCATAGCTGCTGGTGGGTACTGATGTTCCATTGCATAGAGTGATTGCAAAAGCAAATGTGAGTAATAGTACCCAGGCTGGCACTGAGACACTGCTATCAGAGGATACCAGAATTCCTTTGGAAGGGGAGCTGGGAAGGGTTACAAAGAAAGAGTTGAGACACACTCAGCTCTCATACCTTACCTAACAATGCTTGAGGGAGATAGCCAGAGAAACTCCTGATCCTCAAGGAAAATGGGAATCTGTATACTGGGACAAAGGGTTATGGTATAGCGAGTGGACCCCTGGAGGGCTAGAGGGTGAGAGAATACAACAGTTGGTAATACCCAGAGCCTAACATCTGGCTATCCTAGCCATAGCCCATGACATTCCCTTTGCAGGTCATATGGGCAGAAAGTGTACAAAGAGACTTATTATGTAGAATTTGTATTGGCCTGGGGTTGTCAGGGATGTAACAGGGTACTGCAGGATGTGTGAGCAGGGCCAAAAAGTAGGCAAGGCAGGAGACAAAGTCAAAGATCCTTTGATGCCTTTGCCTGTGATTGAGGAGCCATTTCAGAGGGTAGCTCTGGATATTGTGGGGCCTCTGAGTACCCCAAGTTCCACAAAGAAGAAGTATATTCTAGTGGTAGTAGATTATGCTACCAGATACCCTGAGGTGGTGGCTCTGTCCTTCATTGAGGCAGAAAAGGTGGCAATGCTTTGTTAGAGGTTTTCAGCAGGGTATATTTCTGAAAAGAAATATAGACTGACAGGGGTGCCAATTTCATGTCAGACCTACTGGCTTGTCTGTGGGGAGCTCTGTGGGGTGAAGCACCTAAGGACCACCTCCTACAACCCCCAAACTAATGGCCTTGTGGAGATGTTAAACTCTACACTAAAGACCATGCTATGGACATTTGCAGACAAGTTTATGAGGGAGTAGGACAATTATTTGCCTCATCTGTTATTTGCTTACAGAGAATTCCCCTGGGAATTCACAGTTTTTTTACCCTTTGAGTTGTGGTATGGGCATAGCATGAGGGTACCTCTAGATTTGATTCATGAAGATTGGGAGGGTTAGTGTAAATCCCACAAGGAGTATGTTGTGGCATATGTCTTAAACTTCAGGACAAGGCTTAGGGAACACATGGGCTTGGTCCAGGAGAACCTAGCAAAATCCCAACAGCATAAAAAGATCTGGTATGACAGGAATGCTTGAGTATGCTGTGGGGAATCAGGTTATGATTCTTATTCCTGGCAGACACAACAAGCTGCAGGCAGCTTCGGAGGGACCCTTCAAAGTGATTAGGAAGGCTAGTGATGTTAACTACTTAGCAGAACTGATAGGCAGGAGGCATGAGCACAAACTGTACCATGTTAGCATAATGAAACCTTACCAAGACAGGAGGTCCTTGTGCTAAGTATTTGTAATAGGAGGCAGAAGGAGTCTGAGGTAGATCTATGGCTACAGGGAGCCAGTCAGCAAAATTCCAAGTTACTATGTTGGAGTCTACAACTGCAGGCATATGATATGACAGTGCAATATTGTAATGGGGTCAAGAGTGCAAAGGCATCTGGGATCTCGGGTCTATATTCGAACACCAAACATTCAAAATGTTGAGTGTTCTAATATCAACCCATTTTCAGCGAACGCTGAAAATATCAAAGAAACAGAAAACTGAATTTTTCCCCAGGGAAAGAATTTTGTTGTCTGTTTCTGTTGCTTCGGTATTTTCAGTGCTCTGGTGGAAAGTTACGGGTCAGGTTCAGGTAAGTGTGCGATTGTGTAGACGTGAGGGATAGGGTGGGGTAGGTGAGTTAGGGTTAGGGTGTGGGTGAGGTGACTGTGTGATAGTGCCGGACCTTAGGGTTAGGGTTTGAGTTAAGGTAAGTGGATAGTTAGTGGTGTATGTATAGTTTAGTACAGGGTTAGGTGTAAGAGTTTAGGTGTATGTGTGGATTGCTGTTTGTTTGGTGTGCTTGTATTGTGTGCATGTGTTTTGGAACAGCAAATGTTTTCCCTAGGAAACAATTCACTTTTCCGAATGTTCGATGTTTAGAATTTTTGATTGGTAGGGTTTGATATTAGAGCACTTGGCATTTTGAATGTTCGGTGTTCTAATATACACCTGGGATCTCAATACAGGGTATGGGGTAATGAATTCCCAGATAGGCTCATTCCTCTCAAGCGTCTTTCAAGGGTCACTTGAAAAACTAGCTTGAGTCTTCGAGGGGGAAGAAGTGTGATGAAAGGAGATACTGCCAGCCCAGCTTGCTGGAATTTAGCAAATAATTATATGTCATTGGTGAATATTGAAATTATTTGTGTAATATGTTTGTGTTACAAATGTTTTAGAACTGTATGTCATGTGTATATCAAACTGCTTGTACAGATGTGTGTGTTGAAAAGGGTATTTGCAAAATACTTGTGTTTAAAATGAATCCACGGTTTGCCTTACTGGAAAAGAACAGAAATATACATGCACTATTGTAACTGTTTAAATGTATATATTTTCCCATACTGTGGAACAAACTACCTATCTATATCAAACAAAACTCCACATTAGCTCTCTTCAAGAAAAATCTTGATGATTGGATAGAAGATAGGAAATTCACCCCGGGGATCACTTCTGTGGCTCTGTTTGACAGCGGCACAGGAAAATAATTTTCTTGGGTGGCAAAAGCCAGGGTACCATTTGGCTAGTCTTACATAGGCCCTAGGGCCAATAGCCTAGTATCTACCTATGAACCTATGAACCTATAGAAAATTTTAGAAAAATAACTTAAATTAAATTAGGCCATAAAAGAGGGTATATTTCAGTTTTCAGTGCAGCAAGTGACACAATGTGTGTACAGAAAACTTTCTGTATTGTCTTTCGGGTGAACTAATCAGTAGTTTTGAAAGCATGAAGGACTGCAATTGTTTTATTTCTCCCAGCATCTGCCAAAGATCTGAGGAATAGCCCTTGTCTGTATAGTTTTAAAGGTAGATGCTAAATGTTGTCAGCTTCTATGTATGGGAGTTTTGGGCCTGGGAAGTAAAAGTTAGATGACAAAAAATGATATCATTCAGCAAGGTATCCCAAAAGTAATATCTTAGATATTAATTTGAGAAGTCTCTTAGTGAGACAGGGCATTCTGCATTTTGTCTTGGACCTGTCAACAACTACAAGATCCACTCATCGCATCTGCCTTGTTCTAACATGGTAAGGTACTATGGAATGATAATTCTCTTAGATTCAGTCAGCAGTAGTTTAGATATTTTTCTTTATTTATTTAAGATTCTCCTGCAATGTCGTTTTAAATATTTCCTGTGGCTTTGAACTTTGATGTCACTATGAATCTCTCTCTCTCTCTCTCTCTCTATATATATATATATATATATATATATATATATATATATATATATATATATATAGTATTGTCCTGTTCTTTAAACTACCATTTGTGTTAATATTAATATTGCACAAAAAACTACCTTATAGTCTGGGCAGAAGGGATCATAGCTAGTAAGCCTGTGCCAGCCTTTCTCAAGTGTGTGTGTGTGTGTGTGTGTGTGTGTGTGTGTGTGTGTGTGTGTGTGTGTGTGTGTGTGTGTGTGTGTGTGTGTGTGTGTGTGTGTGTGTGTGTGTGTGTGTGTGTGTGTGTGTGTGTGTGTGTGTGTGTGCGTGCTTGTGTAAAGCAAATCTCCAAGAGAATGTGTGTCAGCAACCTGGGCAGCGACACGAAGCACTGGTTGGACAGAGAGACTGTTGAAGGACTTGGCTTGGAACCCTTGCTGAGGACTTAACTCTACAGCTGTGCCAGTGGAGAGTCTTTTTGGGGATCTGTAGAAAGAATGAGAAACCAACCCTAGACTGTTTGTGGTCTCTGTGTGCTCTTAAGGGAAATTTCACTTGATACAGAGAGCTGCATCTGGAAATAGTGTATGTGTACACTATTTCTAGATGCAGATCTCTGGAAATAGTGTATGTGTACTTGTCATCCTCTCATTGTACGTCCCCACTGGTGCCAGTGGTGAGGATTGAGACGCCTTCATTATTGGTCCAGTGGAGGGTCATCACAACATTCAAAAGGAAAACAAGTTTTCCAAACTCACTGGTGAATGAACTAAAACATAAGGCCAATAAAATGTTGATTGTTATATGTCCATACATTTTTCTAAGACTGACGGTCTCTGCTGCTTATTAAATTACATTATTTGTATTATATTACATTTTATATATTTATGTAGGTATAAATCTGTATTAGATCATCTTAGAAAAAAGCATATTAAGCAGCTATACAGATGAAAGATAATTTGTCATACAACATCTAAGTCAATGCTGTGAATAACTTTCTTTTATAATAAATATGCAGTTGCTGCACCAATTTAAAAATATGAAAATACTGGCATCAGAGTCAAATAATGAGGATAGAATATTTGGAAACCACAATTCTGAGAGAATTACATTTTGTTGAATTGGGTAGACTGGGTAAGCTTTTCAACAAAATCTTGTTCAGTTAGTCTGAGCTGTAGTTCACTTTTGTTTTTCTGATTAATGCTGGTTTTCTGGATCTTATAGTGGTTGCAGTTGTGTGACCATGGAAATCGGATATGGAAGTTAAGGAGTGCGAGAACAAGGTCTTCATGCAAAGTTTCGGACAGATGCTAGTTTTATCCAGATTTTAGAAAATTGTCTCTGGTATACAAATGAATGTGTGCTAAGTATGATAGACATTGAACTGTAAATTACATGAAGTTTATTGTAAAGTAGCAGCACTTAGTAAAATTTACTGCCAATTTTAGATGGCGCAGTTACATTGTACTGGAACAAAGTCATCTTCCTGTCTTCCCTTTGTCCTTTATTACTTACCACCTCACTATACCTGGGTGTTCTACTCCTTCTGTTTTTCATAATAAAATAAAGTACCACGGCCATTTGAAGGGTTAGGAAATTAGCATCAATGACCTAGGCACAAATAATGATAAACTGGAAAGGATGCCTTAGGTGAGATTGGAGAGGACTGAGAGGTCATCACTAAAATATAAATCTGATGGTTAAGCACATCAATTGGCATCATAATGAAGGCATACAGTCATATCTGGTGGCAGACAAATGGCAATGGGGAGGACTGGACTGGTGTACCCTCAAGGTGTAGGCAGAAGCACATGATGGAAGGAATATAAGTAATGGAGTGCAGGAATGGAGTTTGGCAGCTACCTAGTCATGAGGATGCACCAGATGAAATGGTTTGCGAACCAAACATGTCGTTAGAAGCAGAGCTGTCACTCAATAATGTGATTGTCTGCAGACCATCTCCAGTTAGTCTTGTTCAGAAACCAGGAGTATGCACTCATGGATTTGATGAAAGGGGTGGGGTACATCATGATTGTCCAGGGTCAGTACTACAGGCATAGCTTCCTCACATACCTTGTCCAGGATTTCACTCTTGAGAGAGTGAGGGATCACAGCCATAAACTTCCCATGATGGCTTCTCTACAGACTATGGTACTTCTTATGGGCTTCTTACAGAAGAAGGGGACAAAGGCACCACTGCACAAGTCAGTCTTCTATAGTATGTTGGCATCTTCAGATATTTATCTACAGAAAGGGTGACAAATGGAAAAATTAAAGTAGCCTTCTAGTACCACTGCCTATGTTACAAAATTTGTAATATGCACAGAGGTAAAAATGGCAAAACCTACCTCTCTCTGCCATCATGCTCGCTATCCATTTCTGGCCAGAGAACTCTTTATTGACACATTTTTCACCACCTGGAAGGGAATATTAACACATATCCCATTAGGTTTATACATGACCAAACCTAACATCTACACTCTGTTCTAATAGCCTTATAAATATGCATTCTTAAAAGTGCATCATAATAGGATTATGATATTGTTATTGTACTTGCTACTCTAACTGCCTTTGTTCTGGTTTAAGCACATGGGCTCAAAACCAGTTATTTTAAATTAGGGAGGTTAGTGACCTACACTCATGTGGCAGAAGAGCATATCCTATACTCTTGAACTGGGAATTTCTGGTATAAGTCTTATTATGCCTTTATTTGATTGGCTAGAGGTCTAGTTTGTGTAAATTTGAATCTCTCTGACAGGATCTTGGTGAAGTTTGGTGACCATGCTGCTTGGGAATAGTGTTGCTGGTTTCTGATAAATTCTACAAATGCTAAGACTTACATTACCATATCCCATTTTATTACTTGTTTTTTTTTACATTGTTTTGTCACTGCTGCATTAATTGAGTGTTTCTGTGTTGAATATCTGCACTTTTTGACCTTTTTTGCAGTTTTTAATTAGAACTGCCTTGGTTCCACTCAAGTGAGAGTGGAGGGGACCTGTGTCATTTTCTGACCTTTGATTGTGTAATAGAAAGAAAAGAGTGCTGTTTTTAACTGACCACATGGCCTTATTAGTGTTTTTTTGTTATAGAATCTCCTCTACTATTTAAGAATTGCAGCTGCACAATTCTTGTCTCATAACTTATGAGCAGGCTAAGACGTACCTTGCCATATCCACTGTTTCAGCACTTGTTTTGGACTGTCACAGCTGCATTAACTGAGGGTTTCTTTGCTGAATATCTGTACATGTTGACATTTTTTGTAGTCTTTAGTTAGAAATGCTGCTCTCTGTGCAGTGGCACCTAGCAGTGATCTGTATAGACTCCAGTATCACATAGCAGAATTCCTCTTTGTAATCTGTGTAGATGTTGATCTTTCACAGGGTATGTTCCACCTAAAATATCCTTACTGTCTTGAAAGATTTTTTTCACTACTAGAGCATCTAGTTTGTGCAAAGTGGAGTACTGCTCATCAAGTTCATAGCATTATTGACCTATTCAGTATTTAAAATTTCCTCACTCACATAGTAGATCAGTAGCCATGGCTATGCATTTCGTGACTCTCTGTGGCCATTCTGGTTGAGTTGGGTATTCTGAGGCATTGCAGCATTTGCCTTGTGTGGACTGAAAACTCACTTATTCTTAGTAAAACAAAGTATGGGAAAGGTGTAGATACACTTTAATGCTGGAGGCAAAACTCTCTCATACAACCAAAACTAAAGTTATAGAGGTTGTCAGTGACACTTGCACCACACCTACTACACAGGGTAAAGACCCTACCTTTCTAAAACAATAAGACCTCCTACACAATCAAAAAAGGGACTTCAGCTATCACATAAATATTCCATTAAAACATCTCACACAGCTACACATAATAACACTGTATTTAATGCCTCTACTGTTAAACCCTTAAGGGAAACCAGCGCACAGCCAAATATTCTGGTCACTGGTGATTCTATAGTGAGGCACACTGATGTCTCCCTTACCAGACTGAGTAAGGATAGAATCACGGTTTGCTGCATTTCCAGGGTTAGGATCTGTCAAGATACACAGGCATTCAAGTCATTGAACAACAGATACCAGTATGACTGTGACATAATCTATGTGGCTGTTAATGAACTGAGATGTACCTCCCTTGACCATATGAAGGTAGACATGATTAAGCCCACTGATTACATGTCTCACACAGATATGAGCCTAGCAGTGAGCAGCATACTACCTTCTCCAAGGATGATGCTATGTTACCAAGAGAAAATGATTGATTTTAACAATTGGCTTAGCTTCTGCTGTCAGTCCAAGGGGGTACAATATCTAACAGCATTGAAGGACATGGTAGATAGATCACTCTGTTTTGCCAGGAATGGTCTGCAGTTATCTGCTCTAGACTTTCAGATATTGGCAAAAAAACTTTTCCACCCCCATAGAGTCTTTTTTGCCAATGCCAGACTGATAAACCGTCCGACTTAACTGACCCTCCAAAGGAATAAATGAATATGGTACTGCTTAATGCTAGAAGTCTTAACAAGAAACACCACTCCCTGCCAGACTTTCTCTCCCCAGAGAGTGTAGACATCTGTGTAGTTATGGAAACATGATTTAAAGTCATGGAGAGTACCCTGGCAGTGCAAGGTTATAATGCCTTTCACACCTTTAGACCAGCTATTGCATAGAAGGGAACTAAAGGTAGAGGAGTCTCAGTTATATTAAAAGCAATATTACATCCAGACTGTTTAATATGTATGACCCATTGGAACTAATACATGTGCAACTCAGCATAAACAGGGTATAGTACCATATCCTGGCTACCTAAAGGTCCCCCTCCATGTCCTAGGAAACCCATACTACCTATCTCAAGTACTAGAGACACTCACTGTTCAACCCAATATGATATTCATGGCAGATCTCAACTACCCCTCTATAGAGTGGGAATCTTACTACTCCACGTCTAATACACAAGGTCAGCAATTCCTAAACTTAGGTAATACAAATATCCTAGAACAGCTGATCCATTCTTATACCAGGGATGCAAACATCCTTGACCTTGTACTCACAAACATGAGGTAGTAATAATCCTCACCAATGTAATGTTCTTTCTCATCAAATCTAACTATATGGCACTATTGCTTGAAATAATAATTAAATTTGAGGAACAGCAAAATCAAAAATATTTAGGAACTATTCCAAGGCTAACCTCTCTCTGCTAAGAAAAACCTTGGATAAATTACAAGCACCTCCAAACCCAATAAACACCATAACAAATGTTGAGCTATTTACAAAATCGCTGTACAGCCATGTTGATAGCAGTATAGAGCAAGCTGTACCCACTCGTATTAAGGATAAGACAAGCTCAAAAGACAAGCCACTCTAGTGGAATCACAATATCAATCAAACAAAACAAGAAAAAAATCTTGGTCAAGTGTAGGAGGAACAAATCTGAACATGCCAATCTAAACCAGCAGCTAAGAGGATTAATTAACACTTCAAAGGTTACATTTGAAGAAAAAAATAGCTTCTCAGGTAAAGGGCAACCATAAAGCTTTCTACAACTGTGTCCAAAACATCCAGGGAAATATGCAACAATGCACAGAACTTATTGTAAATGGCATCACCCACACTGAAGCAGAGGTTCCGCTCAGATTTCTCCCTCTACTCCCCCCGATAGCCCAATGAAAAGACTGCTTACCACAATCCCCCAAGACATTGCTAGTGAACAGGTCAACAATGCATTTTCCAAGGCGAAAAGCACTGCATTGATGGGCCTCGATAACATCCCAGAATGCTTACTAAATACCACGAAAGATGACTTCTCTGTTCCACTTGAATAAAGTTTCTTCTGGAACCTACAGTCAGATTTTTTGCCCATGGAATGGAAGATGGCTACAGTAATTCCCCTACACAAAGGAAGTTCAACCATCAATCCTGGTAACTACAGAGTTTGACCAGCCTTATATATAAGGCCATGGAAAGAATCATCATGGACATGATAAATGAGTATATAGGTAACCTAAAAATACTGGACCCGTCACAGTTTAGCTGTATTTAAAGATGGTCATGACTATTAAATTTGGTGGACTTCTTTGAGATGGTCACCAAAGTAACAGATGTGGGCACGACTATGAACACAGTTTACCTTGACCTGGCCAAGGCTTTTGATACAATACACCACTCAGGCATTATAGACAAGCTCACTAAATTGGATATAAACCCTTTTATCACCCACTGGATAGCCAACTGACTCACTAATAGGACCCAAATGGTCAAAACAATTGAGGCCACCTCCATCAAGAAGCCAGTTACTAGTAGAGTATATCAGAGTCTCCCAGAGCTTAATACTGGGCCTGCTCATTTTCAGCATCTAGTTCTCTGAAGTAGAAGTAAACACTGAAGTTTTATGACTGATTCAGATGATTGCAAGCTGAATGCTATCATCAACTCCCCTGCTGACAGTAGCATTCTTTGAGAAGATCTGTCTCTGACTAACAAATGGTGCCAAAGCCATGGACTTAAACTCAATGTTAAGAAATGCAAAATAGCACCCTTTGGGGAATCAACCATTCCGGCTTATTACCATGTTGATAAAATCCTTTTATAGTGCACAGCTTATAGGTAAAGACATGACATCTAGGTCCAAACACTTCATTACCCCACTGTACACCACCCTTATCAGACCATTAATAGAGTGCAATGCATCCTTCGGTATGTACCTGACCATGATTATGCTGCAACTAAATCAGCCTCGGACATTCCTTACAAATAGAATGCAAGGAGCACTTTAAAGCCCTTTCCATGTACTTAGCTGTACTTAGTTTCCTATAGATTACTGAGGGGTGATCTATGCCTGGCTTTCAGTGCATCCACAAACCCCACACTTATGATTTTTCTGCATATTCATAAGTCAAACATTACCAGAAATATTAGGTCTAGAGACCAGAATTTTGTCTGTGACTTAAACAGAATGGGTCTATATGACTAGACCAAAAGATCACAACAGCAAATGTATCTATATCAGCACATTTGCGTTGATGTACATACTGAGCAAAACACCTAAACCGCGAAAACCGGAAGTCCGAATGTGTTTCATCATTATAATGCATCACACAGGTAGGTAAAATCTAAACTAAAATATTAAATTAATTAGCTTTTGCAGGGGGGCAAGCCCCCCTGCACCTCCCATGTGGGGGGAAAGCCCCCCACATCCCCCTACTTAAATATACCAACTCCGAGACCGCACTACAGTGGGGAAAAGGATATATTTCTTTAGCCCCACCATTGTGCCGCTAGCTATGAAACATGCTTGGTGTTCCGGTTTTCGCTGTTTAGGTGTTTTGCTCTGTATGTACATCGACGTAAATGTGTCGATGTACATACATTCACTGTTGTGATCTTTCGGTCTAGTCATATAGACCCAAACAAAGCATGCTGAATTGACAGATATGTGTCCCAGGGATCTACTTAGAAATCCTGATGCCCATACAACCAATGTTCATTTACGGGAGGCAAAAATAGCAAAAGATGAAATACCCAAATGGCAAAATTTTTGCAGGGTAAGTAAACACTTGCACAAATAAAAATGAAATACACACAGAGGTAAGTAAAACCCACATAGGTGGAGGGCTACACCCCCCACACCTCTCAATGTGAGGAGCCATGCCCCCTACATCCCTCCAACTATGTATACCAACTCCAGAATCTCACTGCAGTGGAGAAAAGGGAATGTTGGGCAAGTGTTCCTTACCCTGGGAGAATGTTGCTGTTCAGGTATTTTATCTTTTGCTGTTTTTATATTATGTAAATGAATGTCAGTTATATGGGCATCAGGATTTCAAAGCAGACCTGTGTCCCAGAGACTGCCCTTCCTATAGAACAGGCTTCCATCCATGTGAAGCTGAATTTAGCTATTATCCAGTTTAAGCACAACCTAGACCAGTGGATAGGGAATATGCAATTTACACCAGACCTGGCAGCCATATCCCTTATGGACAGAGGTAGTTTATAAATGCCTGATCTTCAATGTCCTATTTGGATACAGGATGCCATTATTCTTTTGGGAAAACTTGCTAGGGCTTAGAAAGGCCCCATGGGTCATAAACCTAGTGACAATATAAGAATATAAGAATCTCTGAATATGCAATATTTTATTTTCTGAAACATGTTATGGTCTGCACACTATGCAGAATACTGATGTCATATTGCACATCCTGCAAGATAATAACCACTATATTCTTTACATTGTGAATCTGTTAGTTATTTTGAGAAGTTAATATAAGCTGCAGACAGTGGTCGTGCTCTCTGTACAACATTCCTTGACCTAGCTAAAGCATTTGATACCATACTACATGCTAACATAATAAACAAGCTAAATGAGCTCTAAGCTGATCACTACATAGTTTGCTGGATAGCAAATTGGCTGATGCATAGAACTCCCATGTTGATGGTGGTGGTGTGTGTCCTCAGTGAATATGAAGGGAAAAATTGGCATTCCTCAGTGTTCTGAACTGGGACCTCTACTATTTGAAATTTTCTTTGCAGATCTTCAAGTCTGTGAATGATTGTAAACTTGGTTTCATCTTCAAGTAACCCCATTAATAAAAAGAAGCTCTGACTTGAACTCACATGTCAACAACTAGTGCTCATAAACATGTGAGAACTAAACGCTAAAAAGTGTAACATTATTTGTTAATCAACCCCTCCATTTATCTTATAGTAAAGATTGCACCTTGTCTTCAAAATAAAAGTGTTTTAAGAGGCCTTAGAAAATGAGTGGATAATTCTCTCACATTTGGCCATGTTGCAAAAGTAGTTAGGAAGAATTTTTAACTATACTTCATCTAGATACAAGGAAATTCTTAACCTTCTATATTCTACAGTGATCAGACCTATCATCAAGTACAATATCCCCTTTGGGATGTTTCTTACATGGCATATCAAACAAATGAAAAGACCCCAGAGGTTCCTAACTAAAAAGATCACCGACTTAAAAGACATGGGCTACCAGAAGAGGCTGGAAGCCCTGTCTCTGTACTCAGTGTTCTAAATACACCTAAGAGGGAATATGTGTCTTGCCTTTCATGCCAGTAGGGATCCATTTATTCAAGACCTTATATATCTCTACCAACTAAGCATTCCCAATAACACTAGTAGAACCAGAGATCTAAACCTGCTTCAGCAAATAAATAAAACATTGTGAAGAGAGTGATTTGTCACACAATATCCTATCTCTTCCTTCAAACAAACTTCCACTTCAAATTAAGCAATGCCATACACTTGTTTTCCTTCATAAAGGAGTTAGAAGATGGATATCCATAAATTCATACCTGGCATGATTGGACTGCCACTCCTTGAAAAAGGAAATAGGGTCTAATGATGGATACCATCAAGGAATAAATGGCAAATGGGTCCAGTTACCTTTTATTTTCTGTGGTTCAGTGATTCTTTAATATGGTATTGGAGAATTCACAGTGTCAAGAAAACATGTTCAACAAAGAGTACATACTGAATTCTGACAGCTGTAATTACACCATAGCAGCATTCATAACATAAAGACTAAAGCTTATGATTTATGTGTAATTAACATGCATGCCATCGTGGACATTGATGTATGCCAGAGCATATACTGAACAGCAGGTATACCCAGCATAAAGAATCATAGTATGCAAAACATACATAGATCTGATGTGTAAGTACTTCTAAATAAAAATCTGATGTATTTAATTACATCTTAGGCGGACTAAACCACTGTTTAACAGACGCTTGTGATTTTTCACCGTTTGACTGGCATTTGCACTGTTAATCATAGTGCCTTCCCTTGCATTCACTTCACCTGTGCATCTTGATACCTGTAGATCAATATGTGTGCATGTATCTTTAAGAAGCTATCCAAGGACTTACACAAGTGTATAAATACCGAGCACATTCATGTCTGACTGTCATTTTATAGTTAGCTGTTGAGATGTAAGCATGTATGTATATAAGGTCTGTCTGTTAATCAGTTAGTTTGTATTTTATGATGCTGCTATCCATTCTTATGTGTTTCTATATATTAAAGCATCTAAACAAAATACCCCGCCTGCTTGTCATCTATGTTAGAGAGGGATGAGTGACATGGTATCAGAAGTGGCGTGTCTGAAAGGACATGGTGTCAGAAGCGGTATGTCTAAAGGTCTTAAAGCCAGGATGGAATCCAAATTCTTCAGTTCAAGTGCCTTTCTGACACACAGTTGAAGCTGGAGGAATATACAAGAGTGAGTCATCCCTACGACAATCATACTTTGTAAAAGAGGTCAGAAATGAATTTCAGATGTTAAAACTTGCTCAGCACTATTTTATTTGCAAAATAGGAAACAAGGTGTACAAATGATCAAAATGATTTTTGCATATGTGCGATATTCATAAAAATATTTGAATTACTATGGAAAATGTTTGAAATAAAGTCCAAATTGCATAAAACAAATAAAATAAGAGGAAACAACCACATTTTTCAATACATGTTCAGCAAATTCGTATTTTTCTTATTAATCAAATATGTCTGAGTTATCAGAAGTGTATGTGTTCTGACTTTTGTGCAGTGTTACAGTAAAGTTATTTTACAGAATACAGCCATTACAGAGCATATTTTGCAAAGTACAGTATTTCAGAGTCTGTTGTGCATTTGAATGTTATTACAAACTCAGAACAATTTATTTGTACATAATTACAAGGGCAATAGTTTCAGTGTATGCACAAACACGTACTTTGTGGGCATGGCAGTCGGATTTTGAAAACCCAGTGCACTTGTGTTTGACAGTAATATTGCTGATAACTGGAGAGTGTTTGAGCAAGAGTATGACATTTTCATACAGGCTGCATTTTCTGATAAAGATGACCATACAAAGACATTTCTTCTCCTTAATTTAGCTAGGTTAGAAGCCATAGAAAGGGAACATTCATTTATGTATGCGCCTGCTATCTATACAGGAGTGGGAGAAAACCATCATATTGTTGTACTGGCTGAGTCAAGGGAGGACCCAGAATGCTTAAAATGTAAATTTAGAGAAATGTGTAACTCCCAGACAAATGTTACAATGGAAAGGCACTTATTTTCTAGAAGGGATCAAAAGCCTGGTGAAAATTGTGCAGCATATATAACCGACATGAAAAATAAGGTTAAAATGTGCAGAATTGATGATTTAAGGGATGAGTTGATAAAGGACTGACTTGTGTGTGGTATTAAAGATGATGCTTTGAGAAAGATTTTGCTTTGTGACAGTTATTTAACTTTGAATGAGACCATTGAACTTTGTCAGATATACGAGCTCACAGAAAAGCACACAGTTTCATTGCCAGCTGTAGTAATTGTGGTTGAAGTCATGAATCTAAAATGGAGAAATTTTTAGCTTTTGGTCAACAATGCCACAAATGCAATATATTGAATCATGTCAAAAGGTTTTGCAAATCATAAGGCCCACATTCTTTTATTAAGAGGGAACATTTTAAGAAACAAGTTGATCAGTTAGTGAATTGCAACCCTACTCTTTATGTTGATGGTGTCAGTGCTTCATGAAACAGTCAATGCAATAGATTTAAGGAAAAAGAATGAAGTATTTTTCTACTGTTTGGATAAGTGACAAACCCATAAAGCTCGAAGTTGATACAGCTTCCAAGTGCAATGTTATTTCAGCAGAAACATTTGCTAGACTGTGTTATGGTGAAAGACTTGATTTGGCAAGGTTTGCAAAGCTTGTTGCTTATGGTGGTGAAGCAATTCAAATTGAAGGCTCAGTAGTGCTTTCATGTTACGCTGCTGGAAAAAGCTGCAACTTGCTATTTTATGTGGTCAAGAGGCATATCCAGTCATTATTAGGGCTTAGAGACAGTTGGAAAATAGGACTCCTTTCATTTAATAAGGAAGTCCATCATGTTAGCTTGAAAGACCACTACTCTAATTTCTTCCAGTACATTTTTCCACCTATGCTGATCTTTTCAAAGACAAATTAGGGATGCTTCCAGCTGTGTACTCCATGAAGTTAGATCCAGATGTCAGTCCAGTTATCAGGCCAGCATGAAAAGTTCCAATAGCTATGCAAAACAGAGTTAAAGCCTAGCTAGATAAGATGGTGCAACAAGGTGTGATTTCTCCAGTTGCGACTCCAACTTCCATGGTGGTAGCTCATAAGAAAAGCTCAGATGACATCAGAATATGTACTGACCCATGTGATTTGAACAAAGTGCTAAAAAGACCTCATCATCCAATGTGCATAATCAAAGAAGTCGCAGCATTGATGCCAAATGCCACTGTTTTTTCTGTCTTAGATGCAAAGAGTTCATTTTGGCAAATTCAGTTGACAAGAAATCATCATTGCTCACTATGTTCAACATTCCGTTTGGCATGTACAGGTTTTTGAGAATGCCATTTGGGATAAATTCTGCAAGTGAAGTCTTTCAATGTGCAATGGAGCAACTTTTTCTGGGTATCCTTGTGCTATTAGAGTCAACGACATACTAATAGGAGGTCATGGTGAAGCTGAGCATGACAGAAACCTCATAAAAGTTCTAGAAGGGCACGTCAAGTGAATCTTAAGCTCAATCCACAATAATTAAAGTTCAGGCTGCAAGAGGTTACTTATGTTGGTCATTTATTTACCAGTTCAGGCTTACGGCCAGACCCTTCTAAGTAAACAGCCATTCTTGAGATGCCAGCTGCAGACAATGTTCAATCCCTGCAATGTTTTCTTGGTATGGTTAATGACCTAGGCAAGTTCATTCCAGACTTGAGTCAAGTAGCACCACTCAGAGAGCTGACATGTAAAGATGTTTCATGGTCTTTATTAGAGCAACAACAAAAATCATTTGATGTCCTGAAACAGAGAATTGCCAGTCCACCAACTTTCAGATACTCTGATGTTCACAAACCAGTTACTCTTTCATGTGATGTTTCAAAATGTGGTCTTGGTGCAATCATTCTACAAGAGGATCGACCCGTTGCCTATGCACTGAGAAATCTTACCCCCCCCCCAAACTGAAATGCAGTAGGCCCAGATCGAGAAAGAGCTTTTGACAATTGTGTTTGCATGTTTGAAGTTCCATGGTTATGTTTGGGGTAGACCTATCCAGATCGAAACAGACAACCAACCTTTAGTCACTAGCTTGAGAAAGCCTATGCATTCAGCTCCAGCCAGATTGCAATGCATGATGCTGAGACTGCAAAAGTATAATTTCAATCTTGTCTGCAAGAAAGGCAAACTTCTTTATCTTGCTGATACATTATCCAGATCACCCAGAAACACTACAAAACAGCACGGGAATGAGAACCTTGATTTTGAAGTCATGGAAGTGAGAAATTTTTCTTCCACATATCTTGATAAGTTGAGAGATCACACAGTCACAGATCCAGTTTTACAAAGGCTCAACCACTTTATCTATAAATGATGGCCGTCAAAGCAATCTAGTTTATCTCAAGAAGTGCAACCATACTTTATATACAGAGATGAAATTTTGTCTGACAATGGTATCATTATGAAAGGTCCAAACGTAATTGTTCCAAAGTCCTTGCAACAAGAGTACATTACTGTCTTGCATCATTGTCACCCAGGAACTGACTCTACCAAAAGAAGGGCGAGAGGATTAGTATTTTGACCTTCTATGCCATTAGACATTGAGAGAGCACTTTTATCTTGTTCTGTGTGTAACAGTATAAAGCCACATCAGCAGAATGAACCACTTCAGCTAAACCAGATTCGTGAACTACCTTGATTGACAGTAGTCACCTACATCTTTGAGTGGAATGGTCAACATTATTTAGATTTAGTAGACTCTTACTCTAATTGGGTCAAGATTGACCTACTTCCTAACTTAGCATCCTGTACTACCATTACTAAGATGAAGCATCATTTTGCAGTGCATGGTAGTCCACACAAAGTTATTTCTGACAATGGCATGCTGTTTACAAGCCAACAGTTCAAAGGATTGGCCAAAAAATGTGACTTTAGTCATGTATGTCATGAGTAGCCCTGAGTACCTGCTGTCAAATGGTTTGGCAGAACGTGCAGCTCAAAGTGTAACACATTTACTGAGAAGTTAAAATGAGGTAATAGTAATGTTTTCCTGAATCTCTTGAATCTCAGAAATGTTCCTCATGATAAACATCTTAGTTCACCTGCTCAGAGACTTCTGTCGAGACAAACCAGAACCACATTACCAACATAACTCTCAACCTCTTATTGCAAGAAATCTGGAAAACGTCTGACAAAATGGGGAGACAAAGGCCCAAAATAGGGACACATTTTAAATATTGCTCTTATAATCTTAGAAAGTTGCTAGAATAACAGGATTTGTGTTACCATACATTTTCTAAAGGATATGAAGCCTGAAACTTAAATGATTGTCATTATTTATTGACTTTAATCCTTAAATCATTCAAGTGATTTGTCAAAAAAACACAATTTGTATGAGAAACAGACCAAAAATATGAGGCAAAGTCTGGACATTCTCGAAAATCTGTAGAGTTGAGAGGTATGATTACCACTCAGTAGTCAATTGTTGGGTCCATGTGTCAAGAACAACAGGTCAGTAAAAGCCAGTCTGCTAAAGAAATGCCTAAACTAGAAGTCCTAGCACAATAAAACCAGCAACTGCTCAATCCGTTATGAGAAGGAGAAGTGGTAAAGATGCAAATGTCCAGCGGTTACAATTGGATTGGTGCTGTGAAGAATATATATCCAGAGCCGAGATCATACATTGTAGAATCAGGAGGAGCAGGGTTTAGGGGGAATTGGAAACATTTGAGACTAGTGTCCGAGCCTTATGCCACAGCACATAGCCTGTAAGAAAGACTCTTTATCTCAGAGAGTTGTCCGGTGTTCCAATTCCAGAAGAAGTTCCAGAAAATAATGCTGTTCCTGTGATGAATCCAGAAATTTCTGAGTTGTTCACTGAAGACTGTCCTTGTTGCTAAATTCAGTCCAGATTGTTACGTTACGAAATTTGGTCATGTCTCCTAACCATGTATCAGATACACGGCAACTTGGACATGAACATTGTGTTTTGTTTTTAATGTCTATAGTAATGCATGTCTAGCTCTTATATTCTTTTTACAAAGGGCAACCTTTTAAGAGGGAGGATGTAGATCAATATGTGTACATGTATCATTAAAAAGCTATCCAAGGTCTTGCACAAGTGTATAAATATGGAGCACGTGCAAGTCTGACTGCCATTTTGCAGTTAGCTGTTGAGATGTAAGCATGTATGTATATAAGGTTTGTCTGTTAACCAGTTTGTTTGTATTTTATGATGCTGCTATCCATCCTGATGTGTTTCTATGTATTAAAGCATCTAAACAAAATACCCCACCTGCTTGTTATCTATGTTAGAGAGGGAAGAGTGACAATTACTATCCTAAATTATGCTATTATTCTATCTTTTCAGATTACCTATGATGCCTTAAAATCATTAGTTTTCTTACAGGTGCTAAACATCAGCAAAATACTCTCAGTGTGTCTGATGTAAAATAAAGAGGATTTTTTTTTTATAATCCCATCCATGAATGAGCAAAGTAGATTGCTCCACAGAATATCTCCCAGAACTGCTGGAAGCTAAAGTACATTATCAGTGTAGATACAGACAACACCCCAAAAATGCAGATCCTTCACTGTGAAGAATATACACATGATGTAGCCTCACATAATGGGACAAAGCAAGACTGCATTGTAATGGCTTCCTGGCCTGTCTGCTATATGACATTGAAAGCTGTTAGATGAAATAGACAATCCTCTGTGCTACATGCTATATACAGCAAGCTATATTTATAATTTCTTAAACAGATTGACAGTATAACTCAAATACTTTCAATACAAATTATAATCAATGATTATACATCAGATGCTGTGTTAATGGCTGATAAAAAGTGCTTGCATATTGTCTGCTTCAAAACTTGAATTTGCATAGCATCCACAGTTTGTAGTTTGCTGATGATTAATTTGCAAATATTGTGCATGTTTTTGTTTATCAGTAAGTAATTCTGCATTGGTAAATTGTGGTAGGGTAATGGTGTGGAAGGAGAGATTTAGGTCTTTACTATATGTGATTGCAACTCCACCAGCCTTTCTAAATGATTTATCCATGAAGGAAATCTTATGTCCTGAGGACAGGATATCCTCATTTTTGATATTTTGCTTTTACCGTGTTTCTGAGATGACCAGGATATCAGGGGAATGTGTTGTTATCCAGATGTATAATCCTGTTATTTTGTGGCATATACTTCTAGGTTTAACACGTTAGAGGTGCAGTCTCTATTTTATTATAAGTTACTGGTTAAACTTAGGGTGAATAGTTTTTAGGGGGTTTGTGGAGAGGGGATTTTGAGTTGGTCTTGAGTTGGGTGCATGTCACCTCCTTGCTGGAGATGTAAGATTAATAAAACTCTAGACTTAGGCCATTTGGGCTTAGTTTTATATTTCATTGTAGTTATTCAGGGAGGTAGCTTTTTTGTTAGGTAGTTGATTTTTAAATAGTGGATGGTATAGTTTTGGCCCAGGGAGAGGGTAATGATGTGAAAGTGGCAAGAGGCATTATGTAAAAGTATTTTAGTATATGGGAGGTAATTACTCCTAACATTATTTTGGTAAGAAGTAATATAAGCATGCAGTGTTAATGGGAGAGTAGCTAAAAGGCCAAATGGTGGCACAATGTGAGAGTGCAGTTTACTTTAAGGGCTTTAATAGAGAGAAAGGAGACAAAATAAAATTGAAGCTTGCTGTGGGTGTAGGAGGAGGTGGGGGCATACCTCTCACATGTACAGATTTTCACAGAATGTCTAGATTGTTTGCCTTATAGTTTTGGCCCATGCTTCATAAAAATGTGGTTTTCTGGCAAATTATTGGCAAGTCATTAAAGATTAAAAACAAAAAACAGTGACAGGCATTTGAGTTTCAGACTTCATACCCTTCATATATTTTATGTTAAAGAAATCTGTTATTTTATCAACTTTCTAAACTTGTAAGAGTGATATTTAAAAATTGTCCCTATTTTTGGGCCTTTGTCCCCCATTATTTATGGCTTTGTCCAGATTTCTTGCTCTGAGAAGTTGAGAGGTATGGCGGGGGGTGTAAGATAGAGATATATAACAGTAGGTTTTATAGAGTGAAGACAGCTTGAAAACGGTGGATGAAAATTTAGTGAGGGATGTAGTAATAGGTATAGGAGTTGTGCTCTACATGGGCGATAAAAAGAGAAAGTTTAAGTGATTGATGTTATGGTAATTTTGGATGGAGATTTGTACTGGATGCAATGAAATCAGATGGTTATGATTAGGAAGTATCCCGTCAGGAATGGGGGAGGGTCAGGAGAGTTGGTGTGATTGAATGCATGGAATAGTGTTAGTAAGAGAGAGGAATGATGGGAGCAAATAATTGTAGAGGAGGTGGGGGTAGGTAACTTCAGTTACATGTTTACAATTTTCTCCACATATTTACATGATCCACACTTATAGAGAAACAAGTGTTCAGTGCACATCATTATATAATGGCCATGAAGGTAGGGGATATGCATATTCCATAGTCTGACTGTTTTTCATGAGCTGCAAATGGATGGCTGATAACATTTCACACTTCATGTGTATGTTATTACAGCTCCATCCAGTGCACAATAAGATGCTGTCACTAGAACTGGTAGAATAACCTTAGGTACTATTAGGTATATAGGATGGCTTTGCATTTCATATGGACTTCTACTCAGCAAGGTCAGCTCTACATTACATGCCTGCTCTTTTGCTTTTGTAGATGTAGGTAACACAGATTGCCCATCCACTAATAGTATGATACCTATCCAAAGTATTATTGCAACTTCTAAGCCTAAAACATCATCAGCTACAGATCATAATTCAAAGTATAAGGACAGAAATTATGTAATGGATGATATTTAAAAAAAACATACCTAATGAGTGAAGGTTCATTTCATGCCTTTCTTTGATTTCTTTTAATTGTGGTATGTTGAAAGCATGTAAACTAATTGGTTACTCATTTGCTTGAATCTTGGCTGCTCGCAGACCACAGTCTTGTATTTAGATACTAATTCTCCAGGCAGCTTACAGAGGGAGTCTCTGAGGAAGGAATAGAAATGAATGGAAACATAGCAGTTAGTTTAGAGGAGAAGAGAAAAGTTAGGATTAGGGTTAGATAATAAAGTTTGGGATTAGATTTACAAAATAACTGTGAGTTTTAGAGCTGGAGTTATGGAGCGATGTTTAGGAGTAGGGTTAGAAAGTGACAGGAAGGTTTTGGCATTGACAGAGAATTTTAAGTTTAGAAAGGAAAATATTTGATTAGGCTTAGGGAGTGACTTAATAGTATATGTTAGGGATAGAGAGCAGGGTTTCTGATTAGGTTTTGGGAGCAACTTGCTGTTTTACGTTTACTAAAAGGGCGCAGGTTTTGTTATTAGGGTTAAAGAGCTACTTGGAGTTCAAAGTTAAGGTTAGGAAACAAAGCTTTGGATTAGGGCAAGAGAACAGATGGGAATTTTATGGCTAGATTTACTGTTCTTGGCTGGGGTTTGTATGTATGTAGTAGAAGCCAAGTATAACAGCGAACACAGTCTTTGGACAATTCTTCGGTAATCCACATTGCCAGTTCTAACCTTTGCTGTGGCTTGCACTGTGGATACAGGGATCACACAGACAAAACACAGACAGAATCTGGGTCAGACACTTCTGATGGAAATGATGGAGATGACATTGATATCCTCATGCAATCTCCACTAAAGATTGAACAGAAGAATGAGTTTGAGAAGCATGTGCTGTCTCCAATAGATATTATAATTTTATGGGGCTTGAGATGCCAAAGTTATGTGAACTGCAAAGGTTTTGAGCCACACAGACCCTAGGATTCTCTATGCCTTGCATGGCATGCAAGATCAGTGCAGGAGCTCTAGCAGGCAATATGTCTGCCGTGCGATCCAGGAACAGCCTGCAGGGGCATGCACAATCGCTCTTGCACTAGTCCTGCATGGACTAAGCCTCTGTATGCAAATCACCCCATTTGCAGGAGAAATCCATACAAATTAGGTGAATTTGTGATCCAGGAAGCTTGCAACCGGCCGTGCAGGACTAGTGCAATCTGCAGAAATGTACTCAGTTAGTAATCGAGTACATTTTTGCAAACTCGAAAACGGAGCTGTGACAGCTCCAAATAAAGGCTGCATATCATGTAGTAAGCATGCCAATGGCCAAGTATAAGGCCACTGGCATTGCAAACATGCTAAAAAATAAAAAAAAAATCAATTTCTATTTTTTTTTAGCCGATCTCGGCTGTTTAAGCGTAGGGCAGCAGTGAACAAACAGGATCGAGGGGAAAATAACAAAATAAACCTAAATTAAGCATTCCAACTGAAATCAGTATTCTGCCATGCAATTCAATGGTAGGCAGAATACAACATGACCAGTGAGTAGTGGTTGCTAAGGGGGGAGGCACAGTGTGATACATGTAACTATGCATTAGCAGGCAATCCTATGCAAATGAGGGGAATGATAGTGAATCCCAGTTTTCCGCAGCATGTTAGTCAGGTCCCAACAGTGTAAGAGTAGGAATAGCTTGGTGCAAGCCTAGGAGTTAGGTGACATCATGGGAGGGTGTCAGGCATACTGTAAGAAGGTTGGAGCCCTGTGGCTTGAGTTTGCTCCTAACTTAGCACAGCTAAGCTAGGGAGTGTGTCTGAATCTGCCTAGCACTCTTTACATTGCCTTAGTGGGTGTGTGCACTGCACACCGGGTTTTAAAGGAAGAAAAAAAAGGTTAAATCAGGAAATAGCAGCACTGTGCACATTTGAGCACTCTGATTGCGTGGCACGCCCCTAGGCTTAAACAGGAAGGCAATGGGAAGGGAAAACAGCAGTAGGAAGGTAATCAAGGAGAACTAGCATAGCTGGCAGGTGAAATGTATCAGAATCAGCCAGTTACACAGGCAGCACACCAGCCCAGCCCAGAACACTACTATAAACTATGCAAACACCTTCTCCTCTGGTTTTTCCTACACTCTACACCACCGGTGTAAACAAGTGGGGAACTTTTAACACTCACAACAGCAAAATGATAGGGGTAGCAAAAGCTATCATAAAACAACTTGTGGAAGAGGCTGAGGGTGGTGAGGATGTGAATGCTGTCCACCAACCCACAGTGAGGAGATGGAGAAGAGTGTACAGACCCAGGGTAACCTACCTGGGGCTACATGAGCTGGAGATAGTGGAGTGCTATAGGGTGGACAGGGACCTCCTACAGCAAATTGTTGAGCTTTGCCGGCCACGCCTAACACACAGAACTAACAGAGGGGAACCCACCCAGTGGATACCAAGCTATGTGTAGACCTAAGAATACTAGCTGCAGGTACCTTCCAAAAGCCAACTGGGGATATGATGGGGATCTCACAGGTGTCAGCATCCAGGGTACTCCACCAGTAACTGAATGCCATGTCAGCACATGTTGGTGAACATGTATATTTCCCCAACACCCATGAGGCATTGGCCAGCAATATGCAAATGTTCTACCAAACAGCAGAATACCCTGAGGTAGTGGATGGTAGAGACTGCATGCACATACACATCAAAGCAACACCCTGTGAGCGGGTTACGGTCAACATTAACCGCAAAGGCTTCCCCTCCATCAACTGCCCAGGGCATAATAATGAATGTGTGTGCTGGCTGCCCTGGAAGCTATTATGATTCCCACATCTGGCATCTCATGTAGCTGTACCAGAGATTTTCCACTGAGGACATCCCTGACAAACACCTAGTGGGGGATGCTGGATATGCACTGGAGCAGTGGCTGATGACACCCATCAGAAATGCACATACACCCAAATAAGAACTCCATAATGAGACACACGCACAGACCAGAAATATACTAGAGCATGTGTTTGGGATGCTCAAGTCATGGTTCCGGTGCCTGGAGACATTCGGTGGAGCCTTGCAGTACTCACCAGCTACATGTACCCAAATTGTCCTTGTATGTGCCATGCTGCACAATATGATCCTGCAGAAACAGCTGCAGCAAGAACAGCACGGGGCAGGGCCATACAGCCCCCCACCATTGCCAAGGCCTGCACAGGCACAGAGTAATTCGGAGGTGGAACAACCTGAGCCTGCCCCAGTAGGCATAAGGAGGTGTGCCCAGTATGCCTTGGCCTTGGTAAAGAGGCAACACATAGCACATACACTGACACAGGAGGGACCCAGGGAGTAACACCTCTCTCTGACTCTCACATACAGTAAAAGGGATGCCAAACATTAAACAACCGGTGCTCATCCATGTGTAGGGAGTGTGCTATGTGTATCTGACATAGGCAGCCCTGCTACACCAACCTCAATACTGGAACACCCACAAGGTAGGTGACTCACACATGCCAGTCAGGTGGGTTCACGTACTCAACAACAGTCACAGCCAGCAGGACAGGTATAGACAAACACAAGCAAAGGCTGTGCTATGGCCTAGGAATGATGCTTATGGTAACCTCCACCCCAGGACTATGGTAACCTTCACCCCAGGACTTCACAGATAGACTACAGCAAGTCAGGCAGTGGGATGTCAGTTCTGAAGGGTGGGAAGTCTGAAACTAATATGTAGGTAAAGAAAAGCTAAGATCTGTAGTACACTGGTATGCCTCTAGGAAGCACGATCGTTAAGACTACAGAATGAAATCGAGTACCTAACATACTAGTACAGTCACAGCAAATGTGTACAAGTGTCATGTTTTCCCCGCCATACAACTTTAACATGTAGTAACGGTCAGGTGTGCCCCCCCCAATCCTGTGCAGACATGTAGAAATAGTCAGGTGTGCCTCCCCCATCCTACCTAGAAATGTAGTAACAGTCAGGTGTGCCCCCCCAAACCAGTGTAGAAATGTAGAAATAGTCAGGTGTGCCCCCCCATCCTACATAGAAATGTAGTAACAGTCAATGCCAAGTGATCGACGGATACCCTGCAGAAACAGTATGCTACCTGTAGGTGTACAGCACATAGGTCAGCACTGCAGTACAGACTACCTGGACTTGATCCACACATTCAGTACAGATGGGCATACTGGGCATGCTCACTCACTTAGAGAAATGAAGGCAATGTCAGTCAATAACACACTGAAAGGTCATACTGGGCATGCTCACACACTTAAACACATGAAGGCCATGTCTGCAAACACTAGTGGACCAGACATATCTGGCAGTCACAGATTGTATAAATGTTGTAACTTGTATGGTTATATCCTGGAAGTACTGCACTTTAAAAAAACAAATGGTATTATATTAAATAATAAGCATGTGCATTATTTTTTTTAAAAGTCACAGATGTTAGTGCAGACACTCCTCAGTATGCACCACGCATGCTTTGCACACACAGTCGACAGGAATACAGACATATATCTAAGGACAACACTCTATAATAAGCCAAAGGTAGATGTACATAGATGTGTGGAAGAGAGTGACTGTGAAAAGGAGCCATCTAGGCCTGTCCCACCCAGCACACAGCCAAAGGGCCACAACCACATGTGATCCAGCTGTCACTCACTGTAGATACTAGTCACCATTATCTATCAGTAGTACAGATTATGTGGTGCACGTGCTAGCTGTGCAACATGACTGTGCAAAGAAGTAGTCATCTAGCAGCTGTATACACATTTCTGTGAAATATGACCCTGTGTGAGCCTGCATGTGGTGTGCCAACCTCTAGATGAATGGGTTATGGCCCATGCACACACACTGCCCTCCCCTTAGCCCTACTATGACAAAGCTGCTGAGGTCATCCACTGTGAAATACACCTTTGGGAGACTTGTAGCCCACTAATCTCTGTGGTGTGTCCCATAAATGTGTACTGCTGTAGTGTGATAAACTAGTTAGGTACAAGTTCCAATCCCAGACATGGCAACTGTGTGTGTGTGTGTGTGTGTGTGTGTGTGTGTGTGTGTGTGTGTGTGTGTGTGTGTGTGTGTGTGTGTGTGTGTATGTGTGTGTGTCTGTCTGTCTGTCTGTCTCTGTCTGTGTAGAGAGCAATGTTTTTTTGGGTAGTCACACTCCCTACAATTGAAATGCTCTACATTGGTAAGGCTGCTGATGTCATCCACCTAGAAATACACCTCTGGAAAAGGCTGTAGCCCAGTAATCTCTGTAGTGCATTTTATAACTGTGTACTGCTGTAGTATGATCAATTAGTAAGGTAGGAGTTCTAATCCCAGAATTGGCAAGTGTGTGTGTGTGTGTGTGTGTGTGTGTGTGTGTGTGTGTGTGTGTGTGTGTGTGTGTGTGTGTGTGTGTGTGTGTGTCTGTCTGTGTAGAGAGCAATGCTTTTTAGGGTAGTCATACTCCCTACACTTAAAATGCTCAACTTTGCAAGGCTGCTGATATCATCCACCTAGAAATACACCTCTGGAAAGGTTGCAGCCCAGTAATCTCCATAGCATGTCCCATAACTGCGTACTATTGGAGTGTGATAAATTAGTTAGGAGTTCTAATCTCAGACTTGGCAAGTGTGTGTTATTGTCTGTGTAGAGAACAATGCTTTTTTAGGGTAGTCTCACTCCCTACACATCAAATGCTCAGCTTTGGCAAGGCTGCTGATGTCATCCACTTAGAAATACACCTCTGGGAAGATTGTAGCCCAGTAATCTCCATAACATGTCCTATAACTGCATACTGTAGTGTAATAAATTAGATAGGAGTACTAACCCCAGACTTGGCAAGTGTGTGTGTGTCTGTCTGTGTAGGGAGCAATGCATTTTAGCCTAGCCACACTCCCTGCAATTCAAATGCCCTACTTTGGCAATCCTGCTGATGTCATTCATTGTGAAATACACCTTTGAGGAAGGAGTTTTCCAGTAATCCCTGTGGAGTGTCCTATAACAACTCCATGCTGTAGTGTTATATGGACCTCTGTTAGGGGTATTTTACCCACACATGTCAGTTGTGGATGTTTTGTGTGTGTTTCAATGTCTGTGTCAGGAGCAATGCATTTTAGCCTAGCCACACTCCCTACAATTCAAATGCCCTACTTTGGCAATCCTGCTCATGTCATTCATTGTGAAATACACCTTTGGGGAAAGAGTTCTCCAGTAATCTCCATGGCACATCCTATAACAGCTCCATGCTATAGTGTGATATAGACCTCTGTTAGGGGTTCTATACCCACACATGTCGGTTGTGGATGTTTTGTGTGTGTTTCAATGTCTGTGTAGGGAGCAATGCATTTTAGCCTAGCCACACTCCCTACAATTCAACTGCCCTACTTTGCATTCCTGCTGATGTCATCCAATGTGAAATACACCTTTGGGGAAGGTGTACTCCAGTAATCTCCATGGCGTGTACTATAACTGCGTAGTCCTGTAGTGTAATAAACTAGTTAGGTAGGCATTCTAATCACAGCATGACAGGTGTGTGAGTGTGTGTGTGTGTGTGTGTGTGTGTGTGTGTGTGTGTGTGTGTGTGTGTGTGTGTGTGTGTGTGTGTGTGTGTGTATGTGTGTGTCTGTGTTTGTAACTTGTAGCCTGTGTGGAGGTGGCAGTTAGTGTGTAACAACTGGGCTCAATGCGGAGCGGGTTTTGCAAATTTTTTATATGGTGGCCCTAGTATATATCACAATGTCCACATACAGGGATAACAGATGTGAAATAGCTGAGAGGGTGCAGTGCAAATCCATACCCATACATGTGACATCAAGGCCAGGCAAACAAAGTTGGCAACCCTTGTATTACCCAAAGAACAATCTCAACCCATGTTTAATAGACACACACACATGCACACACACACACACACACACACACACACACACACACACACACACACACACACACACACACACACACACACTTGCCTAGGCAACAACTAATATGTTGGTAGTACACTGCATATTACCCACTGATAGTAACTCTGGAGTGATTGCAGTGGGCTACAGAGGGCATGGCACCCTGTCCAGCTGTCCAATAGGCACGTACATGCAGACAGTGCATCTTCCCCATGTTCCCCACAGGACACCTGCAACACCTGTGGTGCCATCAAATGTGACCCACAAAGGACATACCATGACTGAAAACATGCCCTGTATGGACAGATACCATTGACATCAGGGAATGCTGTTAGCATGATATCAATGTAGGTGCAGGGTAAACCAGCTGACCATTACCTGTTCTCACCACAGTAGACCAAGACTGGCACATCTGATGATAATCTGTGCACACAACATTGGCCAGACACCCCAGGTATAGTTCCACATGTCACTGTACATGCATGTGGGAGGTATGCACATCCCAGACACCGTCCATGTCATGGACTATGGAAAACATACATGGCAAGTGATGCACAGCATTGGTCACATGCAATAGTCACCCAGGTGACTGGATGGTGGATACAATACTCAGCTGTGTGGGCAAATCCAGAAACTACATCCCTTAGTCACAATGCAGACCATTGTCATGTGGCTTGATGGCAAGTTATACCCATCACCTAGCCTTGTAGGGCTGTCTGGCACAGTCGACCACCACACCCATGAAGAAATGCGCCCATGCATGTCAGTGCAAGCACTGTGTGTGTGTATGTGTGTGTGTGTGTGTGTGTGTGTGTGTGTGTGTGTGTGTGTGTGTGTGTGTGTGTGTGTGTGTGTGTTCATAGGTTCATAGGTTGATACTAGGCTATCTGCCCTAGGGCATTTATAAGCCTAGCCAGAGTGTGTTTGGCTTTTGCCACCCTTTTAGATTAGTTGACTGTGCATCTGTATAGTAGGTCACAGAAGGTAACCCTTTTAAGGTTAGTTTACTGTACCTCTGTCAAGCAGGGACAAAGAAGAGGTCCCAGGGGTAATCTTAGGATCTCCCATCCACTCGTCAAGATTTCTCTTGAAGAGGGTCAGTGAGGGGCTCTGCCTAACATGGATTGGGATTTTGTTCCAGAGTGAGGGGAGCCTTTGAGATATGAATCTGTCCCTCAAGCATGTCCTGTTTATTTCTGTGCTGAGATTCAAGTTCCTGGAGCGTGTAGCTCTAAGGGATTTGGATTTCCTGAGGTGAAGCATGTCCATTAATTCTGGGTTGGACATGGCTTTATATGTCAGACACAGATTGCCTCTGAGTAGGCGGTACATAACTGAGTAGAGCTGGAGTTTCTTTAGCCGAACTGCATAGGGCATCTGTTTGAGCCCCTTGATCCTCTTGGTGAGAAACTTTTGGGGTCTTTCTAGTTGCTGCAGGTGTCGGGTAAGGTACATCCCAAATGGGGCATTGTACTCATTATGGGCCTGATAAGTGATTAGTAGAGGGGCACAATGACCTCTCTTGATCTAGATGTGAACCCGTTTGTGATAAGGTGGGCTATATAGAAGGTCTTTCTAACCACTTTGGCAATGTGATTGTCAAAGGAGAGATTGCTATCTACTTGGGTCCCCAAGTCCCTAACTACTTCTTCCGTACTTAATGGATTACCAACTATGTGGTAATTTGTGGGCACTTTGTTTTTTCCAAAGGGGATGACTATGCACTTTTTGGCATTTAGCTTTAGGCCATGGCTCTGGAAACAGTTATCTGTCTCTGTGAGACCCTTTTGGAGGATGCTTGTGTCAGCTGGAAAGTCGATTATGGCACCCAATTTGCAGCCATCTGCGAACTTGGTCAGCCAAAGTCCACCCGTGTTAGCCTGTACCTCGGATAAATATATACCGAACAAGAGAGGTCCCAGGACTGAGCCTTGTGAGACACCACTTGTAACTGGTTTAGAGTCTGACATGGCACCTGCTATTCTAACCATGTGGGTTCTATCCCTGAGCCAGTTTGCAACCCATCTTGTGACATAGGGGTTGATATTTAAGCTGGTGAGCTTATTTATGATGCCCGAGTAGGGTATTGTGTCGAAGGCTTTTGCGAGGTCCAGGTAGGCTGTGTGGACTACCTTCCCTTCATCTATGGCTTTGGTAACTGTTTTAAAGAAGTCGACCAGGTTTAAGAGGCAAGATCTGCCCTTAACAAAGCTGAATCGGGTAGGATCCAGTGTCTGGAGGTTCCCAGTGTCTTTGTTTATGATTTCCATGATGATACGCTCCATAGCTTTGCAGACCAAGCTAGTCAGGTTTTTAGTGTGTGTGTGTGTGTGTGTGTGTGTGTGTGTGTGTGTGTGTGTGTGTGTGTGTGTGTGTGTGTGTGTGTGTGTGTGTGTGTGTGTGTGTGTGTGTGTGTGTGTGTGTGTGTGTGTGTGTGTTTTATGATGCTTATGATCACATTCTCACTCACTACAATCCCCATTACATACTGAAGCATGCTGTCTGATGTCAGACACCTCTCCATACCCTATGCCCACATAACCTCCGTATGACCCCTGTGGTGCATGTGATACCTGCACAGTAATGTGTTGTAGCAATCTCACTAGTGATGAGTTGTATTCCTGGCCCTGCCAAGTGTGTCAATGTGTATGCGCCCCTGTGAGAATGTGGCTGTGTTGTCGCTGTCACCTGTTCATGCGGACAGGCACATGTACTGTACCTACTGTATAGCTACCATATTCCTGTTGCAGATGTCACTCACAATCACATATTCATTCTCAGGGCTCCTCACCATGTAACCTATGTTGCTCATCCAATAACTGCATGGAAATATGATAGCACTACATAGTCGTCAGGAGTTTGATACCCTGTGCTGGTAAGTGTGTGACACAAACATGCTTAGGTTTTACTCTCCCACCCCTCCATGACTTGTCTTTGACTCTGTATGCCTCTCTCACTCCCTCACTGGTGGATGTGGAGACCTACACCTGCTTTGCTTAGACAGCAGCATGTGCATTTTAAGTGATGCTTATGATCAGCTGATGGCCTCTGCATGAATTGCAGCCCTCCTCCAGCTGATTGCATGTGGAACAGCTGTGGTAACATTCCCATAGCCAATTGCATGGAAACGCACTCCAATATCTAGAAACATCATGCTGGTGTTTGGCCTTTCCATTCACTGTGAGCAGGAACCCGATCTGTTGTTTGGCAAACAGCATCTCAGATGGATTGGGGATTTACCTCTAACAACATACATTGTGGAAACAGGGCAACACACAGGAGGGGGATGTGCCTGACCTGACTACAAACTGTAAGTGCTGCTATACTGCATTTAGAGTAATGTTGGATTAACAAGGTGTGTGTGGATATGGCTGTCCTACATGTTGCAATACCTGCCATGTCAGTGTTCTGTGTATGAGGAAACCCCATCTGTAAGGTCATCAGGTCATCTGCAGACTGGGCAGTGTGTGGTGCCTTTGATTTCATGTGTTACCCACAGAGCACCTATCTGTGAACTGCAGAAGGTAGTGTGAGGACTGCAGTCTGTTGATGGTGGAACCATGACAGTTACTGACTTCATATTCCTTATAGGACATATGTTGCAACAAACCCTGTTACAACAGTAAATGTATGAGGTTATCACAGCAACATGTCAATACTGGCCCTGTGTATGTGCTTCCAGCCACACCTCTGTCAACCTTTGTACATATGTCAAGCATTAAGAGGTACATATGTGCTGTATATCATAATCAGTAACATCATATCTGATAACAAGCCAGTGAGATATCAGACTGCTACACATGTTATGTACAGTAGGGGTTATGTTTGATGACATTACCTGGAAATTATGTGGTTGTGTGTACAGTACTGAGGTCTGTGTACTTATGGTGAATGTCGATAGTGTGTGTGTAATGTTAATATGTACTTTGGCCTGTGTAGAGACTGTGGTAGATGTCATTGTTCTTGGTCCTGTCCTATCTGATGTTACATGCTGCTCCACTGTATGTTACCATATCGGCTTACATGTTTGTAGGACCATACACACACATGTCCCATACCGCTGACAGGCATTGGACCACACTGTGTAGGGGCCCAGTATATGTAGGGTTTGTGTGTGAGTGGCACATATGAGGATGGTGATGAACAGATAGTCTATATACTGTAATAATATGCTAGCGTACCATATGTGGCTGTGGCTGTGTTCACACTGGATGTAGCTATGCACTGTCACACAGGTGTATCTTTCAGTGCTGTGACATGCCTGTAGAGCCAGCTATATATGCAGGTACATGTGCATTCCCACATAGGAAATGTAGGTCAGTGTTGAGCCAGTCTGCCTGTAGCTTGTGCAATGCTTTGTTACATGCCTAGCAGCTTAGTGTACTTACCCAGTGAGATGTCATGTCCAGATACTTGCCAGATGTACTGCTGCTGGGCCTCCCTTAACAGTCATGTATGCCAGACAGAGCATTGGGATGCTGTACACATGTATGTCAATATCTAGTGGGTAGTATGTGGCCATGGTACCTTTGTACCAGTGATTAATATGTGTCAGGACAGACAGGGGTGTGTGAATGCATAACCTATGGGGGCATATATATACCAGTCATTACGTGTTATACCCATCTACATGGCTGTTAACATCCACATTGTCAGACTTGGTCCACATGTTTTGGACTAAGGGGTTCTGTGTATACCTCTGGACTGTTCAGAGTGTGTCATAATACCCACATATATGGGCCAACATCTCTGCTGTAGTCCACAGTAGCATTACATGCTAGCAGCAGTGCTGTACTATGATGTCCTTAGGATGTCTATCAGTAGCCAATGTCACACATGTGAAAAGCAGATGTGACCTCCCACACACACCATGTCTGTGAAGACAATCACTATTACAGTAGCAATAGTCTACTGATATATCTGCTAGACATACCTGATATCCCCTTGCACTACATAATTGGGACTATAGGGGCTGAGGTAGGCCTACACTCCATGTTCAGGGCATATGGTGAAAATATATGTATATATAATTATCCAGATATCTATATAGATATATACAGATATACATATTGACATATATAGATGGGTATGTATATGTACATAAATATACATATACACACCCAGATATATACATATATAGAGCAATATATGGCTACACATATACAGATAGTGATACATATGCACATATACATATATCACGCTGCCATTCCTGCCAGCAGTCCACTGCTGTTGTATCCCCCACGCATACTGTGGGGCTGGGGCCATATATGTGTGGGCTTCACCTACACTATACATGTGTGCCCATATGCACTCCAGAGGCCAGTGTATGTAACAGTGGTATATGGGCTTGTATTATTGAGTCCAGGGGAGGATGCACCAAAAATAACCTAGGGTGTTACAATATGTGGGGGTATCATATGTGAGCTGCCTTAAGGTATCTGGATGTACAGTATCATACAGTTCACCTATATTGACATTACTTACATAAACTGGGTTAATGCAGGCCTACTGCATCCTGCTGTTTGTCAGTGTGCTTGTGATGGTGTTAATTATGCCTTGTTATGTAACAGTTACATCCCATTTGGTCAACTGAAGTCTTTACCACATAGTGATTGTGTACAGAGTGTAGATAGAAGCTGGTGAACTATACACCCGCATTACTTACTGTTGCTTGTTTGGTATCTTGTGGCCCAGTCTGTCTTTACTATTGTACCATTTGAAGGGCTTGGCCTGGACAGCAAGAGCTGTGAACCTTTCCAGACTACTGTATTAGTATAATTGTTTCACTGTTGCATTACTCTGTTTATATGGATGTCAGTGTCTGAACAGCTATATGACATGGCATCTAAATCTGTAATAGTACACAAATAATGCTTTTCCATTTCTGCATACCTGTGTGTGGTATTTTATCCTATGACCTCTCTGTGGGTATATGTTGCAGGCAATGACTGTCATTTGTATGGGTGGCTCATCCAGTGTCCAGTCGTTAAGGTCTTAACTGCAGGCATAGTGGATGTTCCATATTGTGCGCACCTACTACATAAGTATCTTACTGTACATATCTCTGCGTGTGTAGTCACATGTATATCTGTATATATGAATATACAGACTCACTATATATTTTCAAAATACTGAAATCCCGAATTTTAGTATTTCGAAATTACATAGCCGAAGACACCAAACGCCGAAACCCTAAAACCACAAAATTCAAAATCTACACTGCAGATACAGCACACACAAAGACATACACACAACTTCACCCCCAACTCAAATATAACATCCTACACTATGGATAATCGGGGGGGAAGCTCCTCTGCAGCCCCCCATGTGAGGGGGATGTGCCTCCCACACCCCCCAACTTATATATATTAACTCCGAGATCACACAATCAGACACACACAAGCAACTGACTCCCACACATTGTACACACCCTCACACACACACACACACACACACACACACACACACACACACACACACACACACACACACACACATATATATATATATATATATATATATCGGTATCTGCATATATGTGTCTGTGTATATCTATCCTGGGGATGTTGATAGCTTCCACTATTTATATTTCATATGGGATCCAGACTGTACTGCATGATATGTTACCAATACCAGCCTGACATCATACAGGTGGGATGTAGTACTGTTAACATCTTGCGCCCATGTCGTGTCAGGTCCTGGTTATGGGGTCTGCAACACTTGGTAGTGTATTGCAGGGCAGACGTGTTTGGCTGTGGGGGGGTATACCTAGTTGTACAAGACGTATATTGTTTGGGGTCTATCAACCCATTAATGATGCATGTGGACAAATATGTTTTAGTTAATCTCCCATTGATATCTACATATGTATCGACATATATACAAATATATATAGATATATATATATATATATATATATATATATATATATATATATATATATATATATATATATATATATATATATATATATATATATATATATATATATATATACACACACACACACACACACACATATATATATATGTATATATATATATATACTTGCATATATATGGCTATGTCTGTATATACCTACATAGATATATATCTGCTTACATATATGTAGCTTGCTGCGTATATGTTAACATATAGGTGTAGACATATGCATGTGTTGATGTAGCAATTTGCATGTATATATGTTTAGATATATTTACATATATATATATATATATATATGTGTGTCTGTGTATATATATATATATATATATATATATATATATATATATATATATATATATATATATGTTGCATCTGTTTAGATATTAATATATTTACACACACACATACACACATACAGCTAAGTGGTGGAATACATTCTTTGTACTGTTTAATGTCTGGGCTGGATGATATGTTTGTGAAAACATCAGGGTTATGTATATCTTGCATGGATTAGTGGTAAATAACTTTGTCTATGGTATGCAGGGTCTTGGGTTTGAGCATTGCAGATGCTATTTGTCTTGTTGCTGGGCAGAACATGGGCCATTGGATACAGAGTGATTAAAGCACTTTAAAGCAGTTGTAAGCGGGTTTGTGCGGAGGTAAGCACTGCTAACCTCTGGTTACAGTTTCTTATACTCAGTTAGCTTCTGTATTGCTTAACCTGTGCAGGCATTGCTTACCCCCATGCAAACAGGCTTAAACCTGCTTGCTGCTGCTTAAAAGTGTTTACTCCTGCTTACCCACAAGCTAATTTCTTTAAAAGAAAGGAAAAGAGGATTGATAGGAAAGTGGAGAAAAAGGGGTACAAAGAGAGAAAGACAGTAGGGAAAATAGCTAGGGATGTGCAGGAAGGGTGTAGGGAAGATCCATAGCTGCCCATTTTGTCTACAGCAACAGTTGTGCATATACACTGAATTTGGAGGTAGATTTGGACACTCAAATCCCAGGGAGAGGGGTGGGGACAACAATAATAAGTTGTGATGCCAATTAGACCGGATTACATGTATCCAGTGAACACGTGTGTGAAATTGGCAGTTATGTACCCTGTGAGATTTTTTTTGTGGGAACAGCTTGCCCATTTTTTTTTCAGGTGAGAGTGGGATGTTGGGGAGGGGTAGTAGATATATTTGGGGAGGTAGGTTGGGTAGGTTAACAGACAAGGCAAACAAGATGCATATACGGGCAGTATATGACACATGAGAGGGGGTAAAAACCTTTATGGGGAGGGGTGTTGTGATATCAGAAGCCCACAAGCCTCCTATTGGTAACAGTGGGATTGAGGTCCCCACCCATGGTTAGTCACCACTGCACCTTCACAGTCCCGAAGGTGGCTGTGCTGGGGGTTGAGTCACAGAGCCAGGCTGACTCTCTAATCGTGACATGCGGCCCTCAACCTGGCATAGAAGATCACCAAACTGCTCGTTGATCGCTCTATGCACCATCACCCCGACTTGGCGATGGGTGACAGGTGCCTGTCTGGGGGGTGAGTCCCATCCCCTGAGACGGTTCCACCCGAAGGTGATGCAGGACCAATGGACAGGGAGGTCTCAGGATGGGCTGTAGACATGCTGGTGCCCAGTACCATGGCCAGCTGAGGTGGGACAGGTGGATCCGCTGGGACCGGCCTTCCCAAGCGTGCTTTAGTGATTCAACTTCATCATCATTTGTGGGTTAGTAATAGTCAACACATTCCAGGGTTAGGTATAACAACATGCATAGATATTCCCATTAACCCAGACACCAGATACGGAACAGTTGCATAGCAAACCGAACACATGCATATATGGGACCACAGTGGTAATAAGAACAGCATGCAGGTACATTGATGGCACCATGCCACCAATGTTGGAATAATTCAATATAGCACATGCATGGGAACCATTAACATTTTATCAAAAATTGGACATTATCAGAACATAGGTGTGATTACATATCGGTTGGGTTGGGTATGTTGATTATTGTTGGAGATATGGTTAGGGGGATGTCAGTTAGCAACTAGTATATTCCTGTAGTCCACATTACTTTCTTAGTCAGTGCTATTATGTGTACCTTACAAGTCTTGCTACACTACCCTATAGCCTTAGTTTGGACAGTGATATGGTTGTCATCATCATTGCACATGGACCAGTATTACCTGCAGTATACACCTCTTACCTGCTATACCTGTGGAGGGAATGTCTGTTAACACTAAGTAACTGTTTGTACACATTCTCCCAGATTCCGGGTTGATTTTTTGCACTATGCTATCCAACTCTTCCTGCACAGACTCAAGCTATGTGTTGACCACATGCTGGTGTGCCTGGACATATCTATAATATTGCCCTCTTCCACCTTTAGTGACCTGACACACACATATACATACTTTCCTACACAGTTATATTATGTAGCACAGTGTGGGTGACAGTGACCAGTAATACTTTATTATTCAGAGAAACTGCAACACTCACAATTCCCTACAATACCAGAGTGAACAGTACCAGTAGGTTATAATGGTCTGTATTTCACAGCACAGTGTTTGTATCCAACGTACCTGGGGGGAGCAGTGTTTGTTAGCACTACATGACTGTTGCCACACAAAGTTCTGATTACACATTAGTATCATGCCCATGCATCTGACTCTGTTACTAAACACAGTCTGGTCACAGCTTGACAACATGAGAGTGTAGATAGGGCATACTTGACATATTACTCTCCTAACAGTTTTGGGGGTTGCCACAGTGACAGGTGTGTTCTCATAGATGTTTGCCAATCACTTGTGTTCCATGTTTGCTGGCTAAACATCTGGGATCATCCCAAAGACTTACCAGGAGGACAGGCAGCAGATAGCGGCACATATACTGGACATTCTGGCCTCATCTGTACAGCTGTAGAGTATGAATCTGTATGCAGCCTAATTCCACTCCCAGGATTCAGACCACAGCTGTGTCTGCTACAACTTAAACACTGACCATCACAGTTGTGTCTGCTATATAGATATTGATGTATATCTCCTATCTGCTTTCTGTCTTATTAATCCCCTGTGCTTTTGCATTCTAACCTTGTATAACAACACTCTTATACAGATTTCTTAGACAGTTATATGTTGTAGGACAGTGTGGGTGACAGTGATGTGTAATACATCATTATTCAGAGCAACTGCATATCATTCTTGTATTTCTGGGCACAGTGTTGGTATTTGACAGACCTGTGGGAAATGTTTATTAGCACTACCTGAATGTTCCCACGCACAGTACCAGATTCCACATTGCTATTATGCACATACATCTCACTCTGTTACTGTACACACTCTGACCACAGCTTGACAAGTTGGGGTGTAAATGAGACATACATGGCTTGTTAGTCACATACGGTATTGGGGAGTTGATTGTGTTCCAGCTTTATTCTCATAGGTGTGTATCAATCAGTTGTATTTCCTGTTTGCTGCCTATATGTCTGGGATCATCCCACTGATTTCCCAGGGGTCAGGTTGATAGACAACAGATATGTGACACTTTAATTGACATTCTGGACATATCTGTACAGTTGTGGGGTATGATTCTGTATGCAGACTACTACCACTGGCAGGATTTGAACCGTGGGTGTGTGTGCTAAAAAAAAACAACAGTTCACATTTCAGTTGCATGTGCTATTCAGTTTTTGTTGTATGAATTTTCCCTGTTTACTGTCTATGTGTCTCTCAGTTGTACTAAATGGCCTCTGGGGATTACATTCAATATATGGTGCACGGTGTGGGTAACAGTGCTTAATACTACAGTACTATTACATGATTGCTATCTACATTACCATATGCTACCAGGATATACACATGCAATCCAGTAGTTAAACCTGTTTTGTCAGGATATTACACTTTTATTGACATACAAACGATATGAGACTCTTCCTGCCATATTCTCTAGTGTATGCAGTACTTGCCTTGAACAATACAGGTTTTATACAAGCAATTAATTTACTACTACTTTTATTTTTATTTTCTATGACAGTAAATTCATGAGTATTACTGACCTGCCTAGCGTGGCAACCTCGCCAGGTGACTGATGTGGGCCTCCTGGTTTGTGGCCCACTCCATTGCAGTTGTGGGGGACATAAGAGGAATATTTATCCATACCTAATCAAGATATACCTGAGCTGGCAATTATTACACACATACTGGAACATCTCCTAACACTCTAGCCTCTTGGAGCCACTCCTGCAAGAGGTCCCCCTTACGCCGCTTCAGGTCGGCATAGTGATGCCTGACTTGCTCACCAGTTCGAGGTATGCCAGTGGCACTGGTGAGGTCACAGGCAAGACGGTCCCAGATCTATGCCTTATATTGGGAGCCCTGGTACTGGTCCTGCAGCAGTCTCTGAGCATGGTCTTTAACTAGGAGTCCTGCCATGACCTTGGACTCCTGGATGCACCAGTGCTGCACCCAGAAACGCATAGCTTCTCCCCTTACTGCCATAGTGCCTGCAAGGGGAAGCTACAACTAGTTATGAGATGTATTTCTGCCTCTTGGGTTTAAGTAGGGCCAATTTCCCACACTTTTCAATGATTGGCCAGTTTTGAGAAGGCTGAGCTATGGGCAAACCTGCTTACCTAGGGTTGCCATTGTTAAAAAGGGTATACCACTGGGCACAATGAGTTAGCTGGTCTACACAGAGCTCACACCTCCTAAGCTAGCCTGTGCAATGCATAGTGTTGCTTACATTAGACTTTGCATTATAATGCCTTTTTGCATTGAGTTATTAATCATTACACCTTATATGTATGCCTGGTAACCATGATTAATGTGTATGTACCCTCTGTGGGGTCCTTGTGGTTTATTGGGGACTTCAACACTATGTTACAATTACACCTTACGTCTGGGCTTACTGCTTTACTCCAGTTCACATATTTATGTTATGTAGTGGGTTATGGAACATATGACTGTACACTGACTCTTTTCACAGGTTCAGTTTGGTTATACTATGATGAGGGCTTGTTTGCTGCTACCTCGTTCTTCTGTACTTTTGTGATGGCTTGGTGGTTGACTACTGTGACTGTGGGATATAGGGTCCTGGGTTTGAGACCTGCATGGCTGTTTATTTTGTTGATGGGCAGAACAAGGGCCATTGGATACAGAGTGATTAAAGCACTTTTGAGCAGTTGTAAGTGGATTTGCATGACGGTAAGCACTGCTAACCTGCCGTTACATCTGCTTACAGAGAGTTAGCTTCAGAATTGCTTAGCCAGTGTAGGCATTGCTTAAATGGGCTTAAGCCCACTTACTAGTGCTTAAGTATGCTTACTACTGCTTATTTGTGTTTAAACCTGCTTACTAGTGCCTTATTCATTATGACACTAACACCTCACATGTGCATTTACTGCAGTACTCCAGTTCATAAATATATATATATTATTTAGTGGGTTATGCAACATAAATATTACTCATAATGTGCTTTGTCATGGAAAATGGAGTGTGCTGCTGAGCGACTAGAACTGGGAATGCCTTCTCATAAGGTGAATGCTCTGTCCACTATACTGTTGCAATGCTGCTTCATTTGTATATATCTTCCTTGTTATCCCTCTTCAGCCATTTAAGCTGCATTAACTGTAGCTACGCGATGGGCACACCCGCACACCTACGGTTAGCTTTAATTGGATTTTTTGGAAAAAAAAAAAGTGTTTCTTCATTTTATTCATGTATACTGTTGCTGTTTTACACAAGGGGGACTGTTTCTGGGAATATGTGGTCACATGTGAGCGGTCTCGCTCATTGCATACACCTTTCTGTTGTTCTGCATTGCGGGGGCATGTATATTCTGTGAGCTCCGTGTAAGATTAAGAGCTCAGGCAGCGTGCCTCATTAATATGCATGGCACGCTGCTGTCCTGCTCCTAAATGTTCTCTTCCATGCAGGACTAAGCTAGTCCTGCACAGAAGATTAGTAAACCCAGGGGAGACTCTTTTTCAATGCAAAATATAGATAAACAGCACTTCACAGATAGTTACTTATATAAATGTAGTCAGTCTGTCAAAGCACAATGACATCATCTAATGAATCATAAAGTGATCTAAATACATACATTAAATAGATTCGCTGCAAATTTAAAATACATAACACTAGAAACATTTAAAAGGTTTGAAATATTTGAAACATTTAGAACATTTGAAATTATTATAAGACATTTTAAAACCTCTCAGCAAATCCCTTCTACATTTTCTTTTTATGTTTTTAATCAGCTAGTATCCTATTCACTTGATTAAAGAAGCTAAATATTTAAACTGAAAATAAACAAGTTACCCACCAAGGGATAAATGCTCCATAGCCAACAAAATGCAGAATAACTGTGATAAATATAAACGCTCAGGAGCAGCCCAGTACAGAACCAAACGTTCAGCATATATCTATGCACTCGAAGTACAGTCTCTAACAGTGGCAAGATTTGAAATAAGTTCCAACAGCAGCTAGATAAAATCCATAGGCAAAGTAAAAATGATATCACATGCGTCTGGAATAAAAGGATATCATTTTTACTTTGCCTCTGGATTTTATCTAGCTTCTGTTGGAACTTATTTCAAATCTTGTTACTGTTAGAGACTGTACTTCGAGTGCATAGATATATGCTGAACTTTTGGTTTTGTGCTGGGTTGCTCCTGAGCATTTATATTTATCACAGTTAAGCTAAATATTTCTTTTTGTTACATCAGTACTGAATGTATCTGTTCTTAAGCAGGATTGTATGAAGATTTTTTCATTTATCTGTTTTGAACCTATTTGCATTGTGTGAATTATGGTTTTCTTTTTGTATTTGTGTTTTTAAAAATGCTAATAAAAATCAGATTGCAAAAAAAAAAACACTGCCCGGACATTAATTATAAATATTATATAATAAATATTATGTAAATTGTGTTTTTGTTTTAATACTGGTTTAATACTATTCATTACTTTTAAACCTGGTAATGTATCAGCCCTAAAGTAATTTTTCCACCTATATTCAGTGAGTTCAGTCTTATTGGTAATACCCTCCCCCCTTTTATCAACATATATTTGTTGTAAAACTCTAAATTTAAAGGAATGCCCATTCACTAAATTGTATAATGTGTTTATAAAGAGCATTTATGTCTATTTTCCAACGAATTTCATATATATAAAAATAATTACATCTGATGCAATTCACAAAACAGACAAGATGTTTAATATTACAAGTAGCAGAAGCATTAAACATTTGATGGGTAATCAGATGTAAAATTTCTCTTTCTAAATTAATATATTTACCAAATACACAGTTATAACACAGAACCATAGCTCTTTTTTTACAGATGGGGTTCTTTATGTCATGAATTGTACTTACATCTTTATAGCAAAGGTACTGCTTCAAAGTTCCTTCTTTTTTATAAATATAGTATGGTCTATCACCTACTATTTTTATAAGTTCATTATCTATTACCCCTGAACTCTGTAACTATTTATATGCAGCCCATCCAGTGAGTCCAATAATTTATGGCTTTCCAAAAATTCCTAAAAATTTGAATACTCCACCTATGAGAACAATAGTCTCTGGCAGCCAATGGGCTACAATTGCCATATCCAAATATTTAGAGAACCACCTACATGGCTGACTTGTCTATAGTAATATCTATATTATAGATACCAATGATATTTTGATTTCTCTACATATGTTCTTACAGCGTAAACTGTTTAATGGTCTTTTACAGGTAACCATTGATATAAAGTATTTAATTACAGTCATCCCTAATCATCTAGTAATACAGGTCATTAGAGAATTTATGCACATGCATAGTGATTTTTCCCCCCAGAAAACTGAGACCATATACTCTGTTTTAGAAATTGATTTAAATAATGTTTTTTCTGTTTAATAATGATTTTTTTCATCAGCTACTAGAAGCAGCTATGGACACTCCTGTAGCAAACAATTATGCAAATTTGGTTTTAGCAAGATGGGAAGAGTTACATATTTATATCAGAAATTAGTCCATGATTGAATTTTTGAATAATAGTGTAATCTTTTACAAATGATTTGTGAGCAATATTTTTTTCTTTGGACGAAAATATTGAAGATCTGAAGATATTGGTTGACAATTTACGTATGACTAATGGTTTTATTGGGTTTGAGTTAAACTTCTGTTGTGAAAGAATACATTTTCTAAATATAACTATTTTATATGTAGATAGTAGCTTCCATACAACTATCCATAGGAAAAATGTTCAGATGATCAGGTATGTGCATGCTATGAGCATGCACCTTAGACACATGTATAACAGTGTGGCCAAGAGCAAATTCATTTGAACAAGTAGATTAAATACTTTTGAGAAAGTTTTTTTTTTAGTGAGATGAATAATATGGCTACTGATTTTCACTTGACGCTGTGATTCACAGTTAATTAAAGATAATATGCAGTTAGTGAGACTAGAATGTGAAGGTATGGGTAAGCTCTACTTATCTGGTAATAATTTAGTTCATATAAATGATAAAAACAAGAATAATAAAATAATTGGTCTATAGGTTATGCTAATATTGAAAGGAATATTTTAAATTCAGATAATGAACTTATGAAAATAACAGGTGATAGACCATATTTTACTTATAAAAAAGAAAGAAATTTAAAGCAGTATCTTTGCTATAAAGATATAAGTACATCTCATTTTATAAGGAACCCATCTGTAAAAAAAGAGCTATGGTTCTGTGTTAAAACTGTGTATTTTATAAATATATTAATTAAAAAAAGAGAACTTTTACATCTTATTACCCATCAGAAGTTTATATATAATGCTTCTGTGACTTGTAATACTGAAAATATTGACTCTTTTTCTGAATTGTGTCAGATGTAATAGTTTTTATATTAGCAGAACAAATCAAAAACTTAAAGACAGAATTGTGCCACATTTATCTGAAATTCGTAGGAAAATAGACACAAATGCACTTAAAAATACATTATACAATTTAGTGATGTGCATTCTTTAAATTTAGAGTTTTACAACAAATATATGCTGATGAAAGATGGGAAGATATTACTAATAAGACTGAACTCACTGAATATAGGTGGATAAATTACTTTACACCACTAGGTTTAAACATAATGGGCAGGATCCACGAAGCCTCCGTGTAAGAGTTACAAGGCTTACACGGAGGCTGCAGTTAAACGGTGTGATGTCAGCATGTCATGCATATGCATGAGGGCATGCTGAATCACACCTAAGGCTAACACGGTCCGTGGAAGACAGTAGGGGGCGTGTCCGTAGGGCGAGCCCTGCAAGCGGACACGCCCCAGAAGAGTAAAAGTCCCGAAAGTAAACCCCCACGACAGAGTCCGTGTAAATGTGAATAAACACAACACAACACATGCCCCCATAGACTATGAACATAAAATGTATAAATGAACATCTTATATTTTTTTTATAAGTTGTAAAGATGTTTGCCCGTGAGTGCGCTCATTTGCGCGGGCGTGCCTATCGCTTAGCCACAATTAGCAGTCAGTGGAAAAGCATATAAGAACTAAATATGCAAAGTAAGACAAGAAGCAATAGCGTAGTGGTAGAGACATTGGCTGAAGAGGAGGCAGTCATGGTCCGAGCCCCCACAACATCAATTTTTATTTTTAATGAAATAAGCATGAAACAAGTCCCTGACATATATGTACATATATAAAATTATATTTTATGTAAAATGTAATGAAATGGGCCATGTATTTTGAAGAAATGTGAGATAAAAAAATTTAAAAAAAATGTGAGATGTGCCCATAGCTGAGCTACAGTCTAACAAGTTGAGGATATCTGCTTGTAGGTGAGCAGTGTTTTAACAGGTGTAAAATGAGTGCCCGTAGGTGAGCAGTGTTACAACAGGTGTAAATTGAGTGCCCATAGGTGAGCAGTGGTTTAATGTTTAATAAGTGTAAAATGAGTGCCCGGGGTTGAGCAGCATTTTAACATGCTGAAACTGTGTGCCTGTAGCTGAGTTGAGAGTAATATGCATGCTGACAGCCAAACCACACGTAAACCAGCGTGGTCCGTTTGCGCGGAGCTGTGCACCATGCCAACAAGCTAACCGACGGGCAATGTTGAGCAAGCTGTATCAAAACTGCCTTTACACAGACACACCTCCTAGCCTGTGTAGACAGTCATAAAATATAAAAAGCAATGGCCAGGTTTAAACCCAGGATACCATGCACCATAGTCAAAGTACTAAACCACTAAGCCATGACAGTTGCACTTAGAAATGCAGTAATAGAATATATATAGGAATGAATAGAAAGAGGAGCATGACAAAGCAGGTTTTGTGAAGCTGATACAATTCCAAAATGGCCAATCACAGATAAGTGCGGGAAAAACGGCATATATAAGACCCATAGGTGGGAATGCACATCATAACCGATTGTGGAACCGACTTGCAGCCAGGATGTCAGTTGTAGGTGGGGGTAGTTGCTTCCGAGCACAGAGGTGGGGCATTGAGGAGTCCAAATATATGGTTTGGCTCCTCGTCCATAATCATGAGGCCCAACTCATGCAGGGCCAGGTCCTGTCGGGAGCATATAGGGCTGAGGCATGGGACCGGTTGTCTCATGATCTCACCAGTTCCACAGGAATACCAAGGACTGGTGAGCAGGTCCGTCACCACCATGCGGACCTGAAGAGATGGAAGCAGGACCAACTGAACCGTTGGATCCAGGAGGCCCGGCAAATGCCCAACGCCCCACTACTGAGTAAGTTACATGTAATTATTTATGTAAGAAATTAACCTAGCTGATATTATGGAGATGTGTATTCCAATATTACTTTATTTATATTACAGCTGCAGGTGTACGTTCTGTGAACCGTCGAGCCTATGGTGATAGGCTGGTGTGATTGCGCCACCAGGCAGGTCAGTAATTATCTCCCTGTAACTGTAAATAAATATATAAGTATGACAGTTAGCAAAAGAGTGCAGTGTAGTCACTAATTAATAAAATGTGCAAGTAACAGTGTAAGAGGGTTTGCAAGTATTGCTTGATTACAAAAGTGTGATGCAGCCTGTAATCCAAACATAAAAATGAAACAAGTCTGAAATAAAGATGTCCCCCCTGTAATATAATAGTACATAACCTGCAGCAGGCTGAAAAGTACAGCTGCAGAAGCTGAGTAAAACACATGTGTGAAATATATCCCTGTTGAAATACAGAAACATGACATAAGTGAGACTGTTGGAAAGGATTGTTATAACTACAGGTAAGACATGTCAATAAAGCCTAGAATTAAGTACCATCCTGAATTGTAAAAATAAAACAAGTGAGAGAGTGTAAGAAAGAGGTATGAATCCACCAATAAAGTAGTAATAACTCCTGAATAAAGTATACTGCAGTCAGTACAGAATGAAATGAATGTGACAGGCAGAACCAAACAGTAACATGTGTTGAAAATGGTACTGCAGCTGGAATGTGTGTCCCAAGAAAGTGTGTCCCACAATCTGGATATGTTGCTCTCAGTCTGCAATATGCAGATAGTATGGTTGTCTGAAATACCAAACATCCACAGTTGTCTATAGCTATATAAAGCAAATGTAGCAGGATGATGTAGCTGAACAGAGCCAGATATGAATGTGTTTGAATAAAAATGAAATGTATATTGATGTAGCAGTAACATTCCTATCACCAACCTGAAGTAGTTATCACATAGGAAACTGTAGGCAGAACTGTAGTGTGTATATATCTGCAGCTAGTAGAAATGTACAGCATATGTATTGGTATTTGAAGTTGTTAATTAAATTTTCTTCATCCTACCCTATAACCACATATAATCCATTCCACGTGAAATTGGTATGTGCAATCACAATTAACACCCCTGGGCATTTGTCCTGTTGGTTCATACATATTTGCATGTACGTTGATGCATTTGCCCTGTTAATACATCCAAACCTGATGGCCTGTTGCCATCAATCAACCCTGCATGTTGTTGGATTGTGTATTGCTGTTCAAATTATACATGTGTTATGCTTGCTGTTCAATGGCTTGAATTTATGGGTGTTTGGTTAATGGGAATACTAATGCATGCTGTTACAACTAATTGTGAATGGTATTGTACGTTACTAACCTAAACTGTCATAACATAATGCAAAACATAGGACGACAGGGAAGGCGGGTTCCAGCGGACCCACCTCTCCCTCCTCAGCTGGCGAGTGCACCTGGCACTAGTGCCCAGGCCGGACCCTCCTCCGGTGGCCATGTGCCACCTGCAGGTGGAAGCACTGCAGGGGATGGGGCTCATCCCCCCTCTGCAAGCGTGGCCAGAGGAGAACATCCACTCACCCTCCGTAGTGTCCTGACTGTGGTGCGTAGGGAGATCCGGCACGCTGTGCTTGGGCTCCTATGCCAGCTTGAGACATGGGTGGCACAACTCACGGGCATGCCTGCTGCCCTGCCTACACAGCCCCCAGCACAGCCCCGTCCTGGGCAGTGAAGGCACAGTGGCAACTGCCCATGGGTGAGGATCTCAGTTCCACTGTTGCCATCTGTGGGCTCATGGGCTCAAGATATTCAAACATCCGTCCCCGTCAATTGTGTAACCCCCCCCCACATGTGTCACACACCGCCTCTGTATGCATCTTGTTTGTCTTGTCTGTTAACCTACCCAACCTACCTCCCCAGCTATACCGACTTCCTGTACCTGACATACCACTCTCACCTGAAAAAAAAAAAAAAAAAAGGGCACTCTGTACCCACAAAAAAATTACGCCCCATACATAGCTGCCCATTTTGCACACATGTCTGTTGGACATGTAAACTGTCAATTACAACTGGCTGTACAACAAGTATTATTGTTGTCCTTACACCTCTCTCAGGGGTGGAAGGTTTCAAATGTCACACCAAATTACAAACATATGCACAGCTGTTGCTGATGAAGAAATGGACAGCTATGGGCCTTACCTACATCCCTCCTGCAAAACCAAAGCTTGTTTCCCTACTGTCCTACCCTCTGTGTGACCCCTTTTTCACCACTTTCCTGTCTCCACATTTTCATTTCTTTCAAAGAAATTATCGCAGGTGTGCGCAAGAGTAAGCACTTTTAAGCAGTTGTAAGCAGGTATGCGCAGAGCTGAACGCCAGTGCGCATGTGTGAGCTCTGCACAAACCAGCGCTAACCCGCTTACAACTGCTTAAAAGTGCCTTAGTCACTCTGAATGACAAGGCCTGTAGTCTGCTCAAAAGCAAAATAAAATCCCACTGTCAGTCCCAAACCCAGGACCTTGGAAACAGTAGTCTGCATGACTTAACACTAAGCCATGACAGCTATATAAGAACATTGTGTTACAATAAATATATCATGCAATAGTAGGAATGAATGTAAAGGGAATATAGGATGTGTAGTACACAAAGCATGTCATGTATATTTACTGTCAAATGTAGTGGATTTCTATAATAGTAGTGTGTGAACAGAAACAGCCATGCTAGTTGGTAGCTAGTAGGTAATAATGTCACGGTAGCACCTTGCAAGCCACACACATACTCACAGCAGCATAATCACTGCCCATACCCCACAACCTCTTACAGCAAGACATCTGGACTAAGTAATAAAAAATGTGGAGCAAAGGCCCAAAAACAGGGACACATTTCAAATATTGCTCCGACAAACTTAGACAGTTGAGAGAGTAACAGGTTTTGCATTATTTTGGATGTTTGGAAGGGTACAAAGTCTGAAACTGAAATGTTTGTCACTATAGTCTGACTTGAGCCTTGAGTGATTTGCCAGAAAAAGCTGTTTTATGAGGTATGGACCAAAATATGAGGCAAAAATGTGGACATCCTGCAAATATCTGTACACTTGAGAGGTCTGACACTGCCATATTTGAATAGTTAAGAGCCTAGACATAGCAACAGTGACTGAGTTAGAGGGATGCCCCACAGACTCCCTGTGAAATGTACAAACAGTAGGCAGAAAGGTGTTACAACACATGCAATGGTAACTATGAAGTACTGAAAGTATGCACCACTTGCACGGCAGAAATAGTGTAGTAATACATATGTTCATGCTAACCCACAGTCACAACTTCAGAATACCAGACAATTTAATGGGTGTACCCCACTGATATGTACCATTCCATGAGGCAGATAAATGATGCACCTGAGAGTCTCTGGGGCCTGCTCAGCAGCATACTCAAATACCCTAATAGATGTCAAGGCCCACACCATGGTCAGACCACACTGCATGCAGTAACACCCTATCAGATATAGCAAGCATTCCAAGGTGTGAATGTACATGGAAAATAGGAACGCCACAGCAACACACTACAGTCAAGATACCTAGCAGGCATACAAGTAGTGAATGTAAAGGGCAAATATTGAAGCCATAGCAACAAAGTGTAAGATCCACTGCTATATACCAGTTACACCACATGTCCCACAGGAAAGCACACACCCTCACATTAACAGTATTAGTAGTCTTAGGTGTCAGTGTACATACACACTTAGTACAGGAAACTGGAGAAATTAATGGAGAAATGTTAATCTACAACACAGCTGGAAATATGAGAGAGATACTAACCTTTACACAAACAGAACAGTGTCCACAGCATACCAGCATGGTCCTTGCCCTTAAAATCTGAAAGGACTATGCCTATCTCACATACCTTTTTTATAGCACTGTCCTGAAATCACAGTGAGAACTGCAATCAGTACACAACTGGTTGCATGCAATTAGCAAATACTGGCTAACAATTGGTGCAGAGGCCATCACATGGACATATGCAGATACCTACAAAAGCATGCTGTACTCCCAGTCCACACATGCAATACTTTCATTGCACCCTCTGGAGGTAGGGAGAGAGAGAGAGAGAGAGAGAGAGAGAGAGAGAGAGAGAAATACACAAACAAAAACAGTTATCAAAACCTACTAGAAAGCTGTCATCTGTCAACTGGAGCAGCAGCAGGACACCGATCCAAAAGGCAACGCAAGCAGCTGTGACAAACACAGGTAATGTAAAGTAATACTTTAAAAGTCTGCATACTGTGAACCCTCCATATGTTCATTGGTCTGTATCTATATGTATATGAAGATGTGCATAGGGCAGGGGACATACAGCAACTATCAGTGAAGGCTGTGCATACATATGTATGTGAGGGCATCTATGTGCACATATCAATGTAGGCTGAATGTAGGTTGTAGTGCAATGTACAATGTAGGTTTCACAGTTATGTATGTTTAGCAGTATGTGTGTGTATACAGTTTTGCTGCCACCAGAATAGACTTGACAGAAGAAGACAAACTGGGAGTCCTAGAAATTAGGGGAACTGGAGCAGCCAAGCTGTGAGCTTCAGACTGTCCAGGTTCAGATGAGGAACCCCTGAAGGGTGAGATATGAGATCTGGGTGGGGATGCAAAATCCAAGGAGGAACTAGAAGATGAGATCAGAGGAAGAGAAACTAAACCTGTGAAGGTCAAAATGGGGCAATGAGGATGACTTTGCTTCTTAACTGACGTGCTTTCTGTAAAAACTTTGGGACAATAGGTAATGGGGGATAAGCATAAAGAAGACTGGGAAGCCAAGCCTGGGTGAGAAAGTCTTTGGGGGATTCCCCTGGTGGGGGGTTCAGAGCAAAGAACTTGCTGCACTTCACAATGGAAGGAGATGCAAAGAGATCACAGCAAGGCTGATCCCACTTTAAAAAGATCTGCTCCGCTATTGAAGGATTCAGAGACCACTCGTAAGGCATCAGGATAGAATGGCTTAGCTTGTCTGCCAGAATGTTGGATCATTCCGGAATGTGCATTGCTACCAGAAAGCACCTGGTGATTATCGTCGATTCCCAAACTCTCAAGGCCTCGTGACAAAGGGGATAGGATCTGGTCCCTCCCTGTTTGTTGATGTACCAGACCACTGACATTGTCTGACTTGAATTGCAATTGTTCCCAGAGGAAGAAAGGCTTGAAGGGCCTGCAATGCTAAAAGGACCACTCTCATCTCAAGAACATTGATATGCAAACTGGTCTTGATTGGGGACCACAGGCCTTGAACTGTCCTTCCCGAGCAATGCCCCCCCACCCTAGCTGGGAGGCCTCCATGGTCACTGTGGCTTGGGTCAGAGCTGCAACAAATGGACATCCTTCAAGTATGTCCAGAGAATGCATCCACCAAAGGAGGGATGCCCTACAGGCTTTGCTTATTTGTATCAGATGTGTCAGTGGAAGATCCAGCCTAGACCATTGTACCACAAGAGTCCACTGTAGTACTCACATTTGCAAATGACCACATGGAAGAAGTGTAATTGTGGCCGCCATAGAGCCGAGGGCTCGCAACACTACCCCCACTGGTGGTAGATATGATTGAAAAATGATAGCGACGTGCATTCGTAGATTTTGAATTCTCTGACTTTAATACCCAGATGATCCGCTAGACATAGGAAATAATCCCTGGCCTAACAAAGTAGATGCTTGGTGGAAGCAGCAAGAAGCCAGTTGTCCAGGTACAGAAAGACCTGAATCCCCTGAAGCCTCAGGTGAACTGCTACCAGTGCCATAACCTTGGTGAACCCCCTGGGGGCTGTGGTGAGACCAAAGGGTAGAACTCAAAACTAATAATGATTGGACCCTAGCCGGACATGAAGGAATATCCTGGAGCTTCTGTGTATCTTTATGTGATACTAAGCATCCTGGAGGTCTAACGAGCACATCCAGTTCCTCTCTTGCAAGTAAGGCAGGATGGACTGTAACATGACCATCCAGAACTTCTCTTTGGCATGGACAGGTTCAGGGTTGACAGGTCCAGAATGGGCCCTTAAGTCCCCCATCTTTTTTGGCACCAAAAAGAACCTGGATTACATGGCCAATCCAGACTGATCTCAGGGGATGGGTTTGATGGATCACTTCTTTAGCAGCTTGAGTACCTCTAGTGCTGCTGCCTCCCTTTGCATGGGTGGTACATCTGGGAGGAGTGGCACAGAAAGAGCCACAAAGGGGATTGTATAACCTCTGGATATGATCCGTAGCACCCAATGTTCTGATGACAGGACTCCCATGCCATTAGGTGCAACTACAGGTGAACCCCAACTGCCTCCAGAGCAGAGCAGTCAGGCAACACCTCAGGGTTGCTGTGTGGGCCTATCCAAGAATGGTTCTCAAGACCCAAAATTCTTCAGACCCCCTCTGCCCTTGGGCCAGCATCTGTCTTGACCCCCTCTGTCTCTATGGGAAGACGAGCCCTGAACATCCTGGGAATACTGAGACTTCCAGAACCACATCTTCTTTTGCCCTTGCTGATTCCAAGAAAAAGATCTTTGATAGTTCGAGAAGCAGATCCTGATGGCAGATAGTGTCTTCCCGTCCTTCTCTCCAACGTGTTATGGATGGTCTTACCAAAAAGGGAAGAGCCGTCATAAGGGGCATACACAAAGGACACCTTAAAGGGCTCTGAGAACTGACCCAGTCTAAGCCAGGTGTGACACCTCATGGCAACCCTGGACCCAGCCAGCCTAGCCGCTCCTCAGTGGCATGCAAAAGGAGGTGCATGAACATATTTGAGATTGCTTTCAGGGTGGCCATCCTTGCGGATAATGTATTTTTGTCCTCCTGTGATGTGGACTCAAGGGAGTGACTCAGCGAGTTCCTTAACAAGGTCATGCTGCAGTTGAATAATGTGGGCCAAGTAGTTCAGCGCCCTTACAGAAAAGGTTGCAGATGCATACAGATGCTTCCCTAGGCAGTCCATCATACTAGACTCTCAGTCAGGGGATGGACCGTGGAACTCTCTTGAGCTAGTTCCTTCATGGTGGGTGCTGCTACCACCATATTTTCTACAGAAGACCCTTTATTCCAGGCAGGTCTGTCCAAAGGAGGGCTTAAAATTTTATCAGGGCACCTTGGAATAGGCTTCACAGTGTTCAATTCCTTCCAAGCCCACAAAGTGATTAAGTCCACCAAAGGATCCATGGGGGGACACCCAGGAGGTAGACAGACCCTGCTGAAGGCCTCCAGGAACATTGACTCATCTGAGGAATGTTTTGGGGTTGACCAGCCTCCCTGCTGGTGTAAAAGTTCCATGATGTCTCCAAAGGAGATATCCTTGGGAGGTGATCTGGGGGAGCCTTTCCCTTCTTCCTAGTCACTGTCCTCTGTGAGGGACTCTGTGGAGGAGTCCAAGTGCCTCCTCTTGCACATATGCTTGCGAGGGACCTCTCTGGTGGGGCTCTCCAGAGAGGGCTCACAAGCCGCCTGATGTTCCTCAAGGGGAACTGTCTGGGCCACTTCGAGCGTGGGCTGTCCCTGTGGTAAAATGATTGGAGTCACACCCAGACCAGGGGGAGTCATGGTGGAATCTGAAGAAATAGGCAGGGGTCTGAATCCAACAGAGAGAGCCCTTTCCACTACATCAAATGCAGAGGGAGAGCCAACTTCCTGGGACCCTAACATGGCAGCTGCTCTCCCAGGTTCCTACGAGGAGATCGGAGTTGGTCCCAAAGGAAACAGAGCACCGAGGAGATGGCCCCGACCCAACAAGGTTAGAGCCAATGGGAAAAACTCCACCCCCATGGGTCCGATGCCCAGACTATGGCTCTGAGAGCTGATCAGATCCGAACTTGTTGGATCCGATGTGCTCAAGGTAACTGCCGGTGTCGAGGTAGCAAGTACCATCAGCGCCGACCCCCTGACTCTGAAGCTCCTCGGATCCAGATACTCTGTAGCCAATGGAAGGAGAAACAGGTGAATAGAAGGGGAGTGAGATACCCCCTCAAGAGGGAGAAGGAGCTGCATACTAATAAACCTCATCATTTTATCCATGTCAGATCCTGAAGGCGACGGTGGACTGCGATGAGGCTATGGACTCTGACCTTGCTGGTCGAAGTACCGAAGTCCTGGGAGATGACCTAGGCTCCTTTGGCTCCAGATAAAAATGAAGTGATCGGAGCTGAGGGGAGATAGAATTAGAAATAACCTGCACCTTAGGAGGAGGCCCTGCTTGAGCAGAATGATCTGGGGACCTCTTTCTGTGTCTGTCACCTTTGTGCTCTCTCTCTTGTTTCTTTTGCTTTACAGAGACCCTATCCCCAGGCCTAGAAGTGGGAGGTTGAGTCCCTGGCTTGGAGGGAGAGACAGAGAAAGAGGGAACTACTGAGACCGAAGATGTGGTCACAGACGTGACCACCGAAGAAAAAGTGGCCGCCTCAGAAGCAGGGAGAAGGCTCTTCATAATTAGTTTAGCCCTACAGTTTCTCAGAGCTCATAGGTTAAAACCAGTGCATACACTACAGTCTGTTGACAGGTGGGCTTCACCCAAGCAGACAACACAAAGAGTGTGGCCGTCAGCAGGTGACAACTTATGGCCACACTCTGTGCATTTCTGAAACACCTGTTTTGGTTGATCAGCCATTCTACAAAAAACACAGGGGTCTAAGATTACCCTCAACCACTCCACACACACACACACACACACACACACACACACACACACACACACACACACACGCACACACAGATAGCTGAGGGAAAGGGAGAACTAACTAACTTTTTTTTTTTAAAACACAATGCACCAGCGAGGGGGAGGAAAGGGGAACCTACACCACTAGCTAACCCTACACACACTAACAGCAAAAACTCTTGCCAAAAAAACTCTCAAAGTAACTCACAATACCCGGAACTTGGAGATGACGATGCAAACACAAACGTGACAAATGAGATCTGAGAGAAGGAAGGTAGTGGTGGTGTATTATGGGTAGGGGAGGAGCTTGGAGCTCGGAGCAGATGCTTGTGAAATTGCTGGCTCGGATCTGAGTCAAATCTGTATCCCACAGGTTGAAGACCAAATGAAGTCAACTACTTTAGATCTCAGAACAGTTCAGCACACAACTGAGTACCAAAGTTCCAACAGTGCACTCTAGAGATGAGCAAGTAATCTGTAAGTATAAGAAATAGCTGTCCAATAACATTGTACATTACCAAGCAAATGGAAAGATATCACAAATCAAGAATCCCAATAGTTGTTTAGAAAGATAACAAAACCTGTAAAGTAACTTTACGGACAGCTGCAAAATGTTGCTGATTCCTTAATGATAACCCAAACACACACACACACACACACACACTAAAAAATGCAAAGTATCCCAAACTAATCAGCAAGGCAATCATAACAGAAATTTTCAGGCATAAACGCAGAAATGTATTAGACAATCAAGGATAGTCCATATATGCTATCCATTAACTTATAATATGTACTCCAAAGCTCCAAGGCTATTTGTAATTCATATATATTCATATAACTCCTTACATTAAAATCAGAGATAACTATGGATATCTACAAAATACAGGTAGCATTAAAAAAATATTCACTTGAATTTACGGATTCTGACAGAATCTGTAAATTTTCTAATGAAAAATGAAAGGTGAAGGGTATTCACTGCCACTTTGCCATAGCTAAAAGTTGCTTACACTAGGTTCTGGAGGAATACAAAGTAATGCATACACACAAGGAAAGTGGGAGGAAGAAAAGAAGATGTGGGGTATGGGTGAAGAAGAGGGTGAGGAATTTTGCAAAAGAAAAAAATCTGAGGGAAAGTCAGAGGGACATGTGCAATGATTTTTTTGGTGGGAATAGGTCTTTTTTTTTTTTTAAAGAATGGAAGGAAAGGCAAACATAGGGAGAAAGGAGGAGAAGGTAAGCACAACAGGTATAACCACAGAACAGATATCACAACACAAGGCAAGCAAGGGTTGGAAAAAAACAGTATGGACAAGTGAGTTATACACAGACAGTGTGCTGCACAACATGGGCAATGGCAAGTTGTCAAACAGGGTGGGGATGCATATCAGCCATGGTGAAATGCAGAAAAAAATGTACCTATGCCCTATCACTTTAGCACATGCTGCATAATGTGTGACAGTCATACCTGGATGTGTATGACCAATGGTACTTTTGTGTTCCAGGGTAATAAAGAAGTAACTCAGTACACATTGGATAGATATGCACATATCCAATTAGTGCATCAGCAGTGCAGGTACTAGCTAAGCCACATCATGGATGAGCAAATGCAGGTCTAACAATTGTACATATATCCAGAGGACATAAACAAACCTGCATGTGAAAAGCAAACAACCAAGGATAGTGCCAAACAGAAGTACTGCAGAAGATCAGCCAAGGCTGACACATATACATGTAGGTGTAAACAGCCACATGTATGTACATTATACACATATGCCATGCCAAGGGCAACACACAGGTGTAAGTGTATGTATGTGTGTCAGCAGCTTAAATGGAATGTACATGAAATCAAGATAAATACACATACATACACCAATGACATGCAATAATATGTTAAAAAAATCTAACAAGACAGAATATTGAATAATGTAGTTTGTGCACATGGATATGAAAAAAATACAGTGGGTAACCCACAAGCTGAATGAGAAAAAGGATGTATTGAAAGCATTATCAAGGAGCTTGTGTGCAGCTGCTCCACATTGTGAAATGCCCATATATTTGGCACATGCTCACTGTCTTAAATTAATTATTGGCAATGGACAGTAGTTTTGACAAAGACAGTCATATCTGCAGTAAACACTAAGGACATATTAAAGTGGTAGATAGGTGGACAACCTGGAACCACATCATGGTAAAACAGGATACAATAAGGTGACACGATACAAATGCATGTGTAAAACACACAATGTGCTGTAGAAGACACAAAGGCATCTATTTAAACAACTGAAAATGTATTTCAGATGGACTGCTGATGTCCACAAAAATGGGCATGTATAAAACACACATACACAATAATGTACAATCATGTAACAGAAACATGTGTAGGTCAGCAAGTTAAAAAGTTCAATCAGATACACATATACTGTCTTGCAAATAACAAATAAAGAAATGTATGTGTATGCCAACCACACTGCTCATTATGGAGCAGAGGACACCTCTGTGAGCATCATTACAGCACATTTTCAGTATATCACTGAGTGCTCACTAGTCAAAACTACATATTTATGTCAGTATGTATCTGACTATGTGCATACATACATACAATCATTCTATATACAACTATATACAACTATTTCTGGAAGGTGTACATCAATGTCACTACATCATGGGTGTGGAAGTGCTACATGCAACAAATGATGTAATGTACTGTGAAAGACTGAAATCTGTAACACTGTTGCAGATTAAAGTAACCTTGCTCTCTGATGCAGTCAGATAAGGAGGACTGCACATATAGAGGATATACCTGTATCTGATCCCGTGTAGCATCAGTATTGCTAAACCATGACACAACACTACATCATGCTAGTGAGACATCCAAGGCATATGACAATGTTAGTGTTGGACTATGGGCAACATATGTTGTCTGTCAGTCATCCCAGTAAGACAAATGTTTACAGCCTGCCTATTGCAGCACTATCAACAGATTAACTGACATAATGCATAGACAGTTGAATGTGTGTGGACACTGTGAAATGTGTTAATATGTGTCATGCACACATGGAAACTACAGCAAATGTTACACAATAGTAAGACATAAACATGACAGATACATGCTATGCATGCACAAGAGTGCATATACAGTCCAATCAATTAAATGTCAATCATCATGTTGGCAGCAGAACACAAGTGGAAAACACAGACAATACCTACCAACTGCAGGGAACAGGCTGATGTAGATCAGACTCCTGACTGATCTCTTGAGCTACCATCATGAACAAATCCCACATAGTCCATGCCATCATCAAAGAAGGTTGCCATCATGTCTCTCACATGTGTTTGGAACACATCGTTAATAACTTCCCTGATCTCCTTCCAAAAATTGTCTGTATCATGGCCATGGGGATGTCTGCTCCTGGGTGCAGGCAGGATGGCTCAAACAGGAGCATGTCCAGGCTCTACATCATTGTCATCATCATCACTGTCTTCGATAATTCAGGCAGTAGCCTTTCACATGCACATCGTCGTTTTTGGATTGGTGAACATCCCCAAATATCATGCTCTGTAAAGATTAATTTCAAAACATAACAGGAATGAAAACAATCCCTGGGATTCAATAAACATTTTTCCATGCAGGAATAGTGCAGCAGCTCCTGCACAAAATATGGCTGCCGAGCAATCCAGTAAACAAGGCTGGAGGTGTGCACGAGCTTGCTAGCACTATTTTTGCTTGGACACCACTGAATTATGTTAATTACTTCATTCGCTGGTGAAAACCATGCAAATGAGGGGAATTATCTATTCAGTAAGCAGGCAGGTATCCGTGCAAGAACAGTATCAATTGCAGAAATGTATTCAGTTACTAACCAAATACATTTCTGCAAAAATGAAAATGGGGGCATGACAGCTCAAAGTAAAGCATGTATTATAATCATTAGGCATGCCAATGGCCAAAAATGTGGCCATTGGCATGGAAAAGTCTTGCAAAAATATGAAAATCAAATTTTTTGGGCAGATTTCGGCTGTTTAAGCATAGCGCAGCAGCACACCAGTGGGATTATGCCAAAAATAAAAATGTGAAAAGACAATTTTAAGTGAAATCTGCATTTTGCCATTATAGTATATGGCATGCAGAATCAAAACAATAACAGTTAACATTAGTTGCGAAGGAGGAAGGATCAGGTGTAGTGGTGTAACAAGGGACTAAGGCAGTGGGGTATGCAGATGAGCAAATTTTACTGAATCACTAAATGGGAGACCATTCTCTGCTGCACCCAATTGTGTAGGAGCTATAAGTCAGTGGTGTAAGCAGGAGAAGCAACTGACATGAAAAGGGGGTGTGCCATACTTGGTGTAAGCACATTGGAGCTCCATGGCTCACATTTGAGCTTAGCTAAGCACAGCTAAGCAAGTGGGTGTGACTGAGGCTGTATTGACTTATTCCATGAAATGAGGATTGTGTTCCTGTCCAGGGGAGGGCCATTTCTGCTTCAAAGTGTTTACTTTAGCTAAACAGGGTCTAAAACCGGGTCTAAAAAAAAAAAAAAAAAAAAAAAAAAAAAAACCCGGAAATAGCAGAACTGATTACATTTGGGCACCGGGGTTGCACAGCGTGCCTCAGGGCTTAAAAGTGGTAGAAATGGGAAGGGAAAAAAATGGAAATAGCAGAATAAAAGCAATGAGGTTCAAATAATATAGCAGGCAGGTGGAATGTATCATAGCCAGCCAGTCATACAGGCAGTATCTGCAGCACAACAGTATACACTGCGCAAACACCTTTCAGTCTGTTTTTTCCCACAAACTCCGCACCATCAGTGTACACACTCGGGGGAATTTTAACCGACAAAATGTTAGGGGCTGCTGTCAGTTTGATACATCAATATGTGCTAGAGGCTGAGGGTGTTGAGGAGGATAACGCTGACTACCACCCCAGACTGAGGAGGAGGAGAAGATTGTTCAGACTTAGGGTAACCTACCAGGGGCTACATGACCTGGAGATAGTAGAGCACTGCAGGGTGGGCAGGGACATACTTCAGCAGCTCATTCAGCTGTGCAGGCCTCACCTCAGACCCAGATGCAACAGAGGGAGACCCATTCCAGTGGATACCAAGGTATGTGTAGCCTTAAGAATACTAGCTACAGGTACTTTCCAAAGACCTACTGAGGACATCATGGGGGTCTCACAGGCATCTGCATCCATGGTAATTCACCAGTTCCTGGATGCCATGCTACCACATGCTGGTGAGCACATTTCCTTCCCCAGCACCTGTGAGGAGAGGACTAGCAATATGCTCCTCTTCCACTGTGTAGCAGACTACCTGGAGGTACTGGGTACCATAGACTGCGTGCACATCTACATCAAAGCACCACCTGGTGAACAGGGTAGAGTCTATCTAAACCACAATGGCTTTCACGCTATCGACTGCCAGGTCATGTGCAATGCCCAGGGCATTATCACTAATGTGCGTGCTTGCAGCCCTGGAAGCTATCATGAGTCATGACTCCAACATCTGGCATTCTTCACAGCTGTATCAGGGATTTGTCAGGGGGGACTTCCTGTATGGCCATCTGGTGGGGGATGCTGGCTATGCACTGGAGCCATGGATGATGATTCCCATCAGAAATGTACAAACACCCACCCATAATGAGGCACACACACAAACCAGGATCATTATAAAGCATGTGTTTGGGATGCTCAAGTCACGGTTCCAATGCCTTGACATATCTGGTGGACCCTTGCAGTACTCTTCAGCCACATGTGCACACATGTTCATAGTATGTGCCATGCTACATAATATGATCCTGTGAAACAGCTGCAGCAGGAACAGCTTGGGGATGGGCTACACAGCCCCCCACCATTGACAAGGTCCCGACAGGCACAGAGAGACTTGTAGGAGGAACCCCCTGAGCCAGCCACTGTAGGTAGATGAAGGCATGCCCACTAAGTCATTGCCTTGACAAAGAGGCAATGCATAGGACACACACTGACACTGTAGGGACCCAGTGACTGACACCTCTCTCTGACTTGCACGCTCAGTAAAATGGATGCCACACATATCACACTACCTGTAACATACCATGTATAGGCAGTGTACGGTGTCCATCTGATATAGGCAGCCCTCAAGCACCATCCTCACAACTGCCACAGGTGCAAGGTAAGTCAGTCTTCTTAACAATAAATGAATGGATTAGTATATTCTGATAGCATATCTATGGTATCTCTGCATGCATACAAGGGAATGGGGTGGCCTACCGGGATAGTAGCAGACAACTGACAGCTATGTGAGACACCAGGAAATGTTTGCACAATACTAGCTTCCCCACACTATGCAGTATTACCCAAGGTGACGAATCCCACTGCAGTATATGTGGGTGGTCAACTAACTAGGAGGTCATATGTCACAGGCATGGATGTCAGCGTGGGAGTCCCATACTCACCCCTCAGCCCCACCCAGTAAGTCAGCTGTAGAAAACCATAAAGAAATGTCTGGCAATGGCCCACACATGGCAACAATGATAAAATACCCCCCTACAGACTTGCACAGTGATAGCACAGCAGATCTTGCAGTTGCAGTAAGGCTCTGAAGGGTAAGAAATCTGAAACTCAAATTATGCCATTACAATCTGACTTGTGGTACTTAGTGATTTGTCTCTAGTCTCCAAGATATGGCACAATACTATGCTAAATGGAACCAAAATGTAAAGCAAATATCAGCACGGTCTGTGCACATGTGTACAGTTGATAAGTGCCCCCCCCCCCCATATTCCCATAGAAATGCAGTAACATGTATGTTTGCAGGGAAATTGCAGCAGAGCACACATTGCCAGGGCTGTCCAAATCAAAATGATAACTTGTTGCATGTCCACAATATTCAGGGGTCAATGAGCTATGTATATGTGTGGTTAATCCTGTCAGGACGTGGCCAGCACTTACTGCCAGCTGTTGTGTTGTAGTGGCCTAGGTATAGTGTTGGCTTTGACAGAGTCATGTTCCAAGAACTGCAGTGCCAAGTATTCTGCATGTCAGATACACCTACGGTAGGAGTTGTACACACTGTCCAGATGTTAATAGCTGTTAATGCAGGAAAGCTGTACAGGTCATGGACAGGGGGCCACACATATGGACAGTAAACAGCTTGCAGTAACCTACACATTGCCTACCATATCTCTCAACTTCACAGATCTATTGTAGAATGTACATAGGTCTGCATCATAATTGTGGCCTGTTTAACATGAAATAGTAGCTGTCTGGCAATTCATTGGCAAATCATGTAAGAATAAGGTCATAAAATAATGACAGATTGTAGTGTCAAACTTCATACCCTATAGAAACATGCATGCCAATGCAAAACTTGTTATTGAATCACCTGTCTAGGTTTGCAAGGCCAATACATAAAAAATGGTCCCCATATTTAGGCCTCTGTCCCCCAATCACTTATGGCTTTGTCCAGATGTCTGGCTCTCAGAAGTTGAGAGGTATGGTGCCTAGTAGGACAGCAGGTACCTGAAGGTCAGTGTACTGCCAGTATATAAACGACTGAAACCTTTCTGTGTTAGCACTGACAACATGTCACTGGCCAACAGCCATACCCCTGGAATGACACAGGTTGTCACAGAAGGAGCATAAGTATGCCTTGTATATCTGTTCTGCTTGTCCTAACATCACATTTGCCTGCCAACTATTTGCAAAACAGGAAAGGGTCATGTCAAAACAGCAATGGCAGACAGTGGGGAAGCTGATGTCAAACCCATAAGAGCAAACAAGCAATTACCAAACCGGTCCACCAACTGTCTGATTGGAAGAACATTATTAACACCCTATCCCTATGTGTGGGCCATAATCTGACAGTCATATTTGGACCTGTGCAGATATCAGTCTGTGATGGTATGACAGCTAGGCCCACAAGTAGCCTCATAATAACATATTGCAACACAAACTATCTAAGGACCACAGCAAATGAAGTGGTGGAATGATAGATAACCTGCTAAACAGGTACACTCAGAGGTGTGAAGTCCACAACCCTGTGTGCGATGTAACAGCATGTACCCTGCCCACATCAGAATTACAAATACATAACAGCAGCCACTGTGGCCAAAGCCTGTGACTGGACTGCAGAAGGACAAAGAGGCACACGTAAGGGGAAGGGGAACTACTGGCCAGACAAATGGAGACTATGCACACCAGAACAGACTGTGCAGTAACATAGATGCAATGCAGTGTAAGGGGTCAGTAAACATCATCTGCAAATGCACAACACACACCCATGTAAGTGGAGGTCTGCAACAAGACAAAACCCAAACAATGGATACCTCAGAGACAAAATCACATGAGAACTCCACAAACCTACAAACCACAGACCAAGTAGACTCCACAAACCAGGGTGTTGCAAACACTAAGGCCTTACCCCAAATCCTAAACACCTTCCCTACACAGATAGGTTACTAGCATTGTCTCTGTAGCCCGTTCCATGCAGATTCTGCTAAGGTGACCTCTGTCTGGCATACAAAGCAATCCAGACCCTGCCTTGATGGGATTGTTGCAAATTTGGAATTCAAGTCCCACTCCATCAACCTGTATGTGCAGCATCAACCTGGACTGTGATATCAGTACAGCTTGTTGGTATGACAGACACATGTACAACACACTCCTCCATCTGTGGAATACACTCCTTGTCAACAGCAAGCCAAGTGCCCCAGCACCCTAAGTGATGTGCACCCTGTATAACTGCATAGGAAATACAAAATACAGTCCTGCAATCCCACCTGTGTCTCTGTTGGACAGGGGATCTGTGTGCTGACATGTTGCAACATGGGCTATACTCTCGTCTGCCAGGGTTATAAGGGCTGCAGGGCCAATACTCTACTAACATCATAGCAACCTATCAACCTATACACAACTGTCTGTCAGTGTTTCACCACATTACTCTGTACTACCCTGCCACTGACATATCTGGAAGTCACAGTGCTATGTGGAATATACTACACATATAATGGACATTTCTGCACAGTAGAATGCACTCTGTACCCACCCCCATACATCCCAACTTCTGACAGCAAGACATCTGGACAAGGTCATAAATGAAAGTGGGACAGAGGCACAATGATAGGCATGTGTTGTAAATATTGTCCTAACATACTGAGAAAGTTGGTAGGATGAGGGGTTTTGCATTAACAAGAATTGTCCGAAGGTTGTAAAGTCTGAAACACTAATATCTGTCATTATTTTTTAACGTCAGTCTTCAATTATATGCAACTAACTTGCCACAAAAATACAAGTTTATGCAGACTGGATGAAACTTCTAGATAAACACCTGGACAGTCTGCCAAAAAATGTACATTTGAGAGGTATGGCCACACAAGGATATGACTTTTCAGGTAAGTCAAATACCACACAAGAAGGAGATCCCCAGCCAGTATATCACCAAGTTGCTGGACTGTTTACACAGCTTTATCAGTCAACCATCTGTAGCCATACCTCTCAAATGGCAGTTTTGGTCAAGAATGTGTATAGTTGGGCTCATAATATTGGTCTGTGCATCATACATCTTGTATTCCTCTGGTAAAGCACTATGATGATCTGATGATGTCTGTCACTAGATAATGACACAACACATTGCAGTGTCAGACTTCAGATATGTCAGAAAAAGTCTGCTAAAACAAACCCAGTACCGCTAGGAAAGTCCTGTTTACTTTTGAGAGGTATGGCTGTAGCACACAAAACCCCGGACTGGAATACATCTATCTCTGGAATGGAGTCCCACTCTTACTATAGAATGTCACACTGGGCATGCTCCTACACTTAGAGAATCACAGGCCATGTGGGAACCCCCATCAGAAAGAATAAGAAGTTTAAAGGTACAGAATATGAAATGGGATGAAATAACAGCCAGAGAGATTGAAACTAAGTTGAGAAAAGCCTCTAACTGGAAAACCCCAGGCCCAGATGCAGTACCTAACTTTTGGCTTAAAGTATTAAACTCTTTGCACAAGGATTTAGCCATGAGTAAGAACTATTTATATGTGCACCCCGAACACACCCCACACTGATTAACAACAGGAAAAACAATGCTCTTACTTAAGAGTGAACCTGCAAGCTACCCTACAAATTATAGACCAGTAACTTGTTTTCCAATGACATGCAAACTATACATGGGAATTGACACCAACAGAGTTTATAGTCCTTTAGAAGAAAACTCAATTATGGAAATAGAACAAAAGGGGAATAAAAGAAAGTCATATGGAACAAAGGATCATTTGTTGTTAAAGTTATAGTGGAGAACTGTATGAAGGGGAAGAATCTTAAGTATGGCATGAATTGACTACAAAAAAGCATTTGATAGTATCCCACATCCACGGATAAAAGAGTGCTTAAAAATGTATAAGATGCTCACTACACTGATTGACTACATTACAGTAACCATGAAACAGTGGCAGACCACTTTGCAATTAATCCACGATAAAGGACAGATTATTATCCCAGGGATAAAAATTCAAAGGGTGATATTCCAGGGTGACTCTCTGTCACCGTTGTTATTCTGCCTTGCCATTAATCCATTAAGCTGTTTACTTAACAGCTTAGGCCATGGCTACAATTTGGCTCCTAGAAAACAACAAAGTCTAATGACTTCTCATCTTCTCTTTGTTGATGATTTAAAATTGTATAGTTCATCAGATGAGGAACTGAAAGCACAGCTGCAGGTTGTCAAAACTTTTTCAGATAATATTGGAATGTCATTTGTTCTTGATAAATGTGCAAAAGCAACCTTTAAAAAGGGAAAACATCAGCTTGGCTCAAGAATGTGATGTAAAAAAAACTTGAGTAAGAGGGAGTATATAAATACTTGGGAACTGATGAAGGATCAGCAGTAAAACATGAACAAATGCAAATAAAACTCAGTAAGGAGTACTTTAGAAGACTTAAATCAATTCTGAAAACAGCATTGTTATCTAGGAACAAGCTCCATGCTATAAATCAGTTTACTCTTCCTGTCCTAACTTACAGTTTTGGAGTGATTGACTGGCCCCAAAAAGTGTTGGATAGACTGGATATTAAAGCAAGAAGGATGCTTCATGCTTACCAAATGATTTATAAAAATCAGTGTATACCAAGATTATATATTCTCCGTACTGAAGGAGGGATGGGCCTCCTTGAAATTGATTGCATCTCTAGATCTGTAATCATGGGACTCCACACATATTTACTGACCTCACAAGATCCAAATGCAGTGAAAGTTTTGAAACATGAGTAGAATAAATTTAAGATGACGTCTCTGCTTAATTTAGCAGAAGCATATCGACCTCAAGCAAGAATGGAAATTAAACCAGAAGTGGATAAAAATGCAGGCAGCAACTTAATGTGTAAAAAAAAAAAACAAAAGAATAGAAGGTGAAGAACCAGATGAGAAGGCAAGAAATTGGTAAAAACATAAATATAGTTGCACATATAGAAAATGTCTGGAAGAGCCTGATGTTGATGAAGAACGAATGCAGGAATGGTTAATTAAAGGCAAATTCAAACCACGAAATGAAAGGTTAATATTGGCAGCCCAAGACAGTGGGCTACATACACACTGGTTTACAAAGTCCATTGAACATGTGGGAGAAACAGACATATGTAGGTTTTGTGAAACCGAATTGGAAACAGTCACACACCTCGTTGCTGGCTGCGACGCACTAATGGCAGAGGGATTGTATATTGAAAGGCATAATAATGTGGCAAGACTGTTACACTGGAGATTGTGCAAACATTATGGTATTGAAGTGGCTGAAAAACACTGGAAACAGCCACAAAGAATCAGAAAATGATGAAGTTTATATCACATGGCATCATCCAATACAAACAGTTCAAAAGATAGATGCTAGAAAGACAGATATAGTGGTCCAAGAAAAGAAGACAAAAGTAGAATTGATCATTGAAATCGCCACACCCAGTGCCTAAAGTGTCTTGCGTACAGAGTGACACAAAGTCATAAAATACCTGAATCTGCAGGTGGAAACAAGAGCCATGTGGAAGAAAGACACCCAGACAGTTCCAATAGTAGTAGGAGCAACGTGGTCTTATATAAAAGCATTTACAATCATATTTAGATATGTTACCAATTCATGTAACACCATATGAATTGCAGAAGGAGTCATTACTGGGCACATTACGGGTGCTGCAAAGACCACTTTTGACTGACATCAGAGAGTGAAACAATACTAATTTCATGAACTTTAATCATACTTTGACTTAGGAATGGGGTCCATTCCCGTCATGGTATTAGAAATCCAAAAGACTTGGAGAAATTAAAAATGCAGACTACATAACTGTATTGTGCATATATGTCTTTGCATACAGACAGCTAAAAACACCTTAACTCTCCCTACATACACCCATTAGACAGGAGTACCCTCAGCTTGCTGTTGGTGGCCCATATGTGATATACCTGCATCTGTTGTGTGTGATACACAGAAATATATATGGGCAACAGATAACAATATGTCAAGCATACACACACAGACATGAGGAAGAGACAGAAAGAAAGTGAAAGAGAGAGAGAGATAGAGACACAGGTGGGCACACACAGAGTGAGTCACACACACGGATACCCTGAATAGCATAGAATGATGTTCTGCTGCAGACAGTGGCATACCAGTCGTAACCAGTCGTACATGCCAGCATGAAGGCAAGCTTCATTGTGTAATAGTACTGAGGTGGGGGTTATAATATCACATCACCTGCCTCTGTGTATGTGTGGGTGTGTGTCTGTAGGTCTAAGTACTAGGAGGCTGTCCCCACTCAGTACACTTCCCATTGCCCTACTTCACAAGATTTGCTGCTGTCATTCAAATTAGAAGTACCATTAGACACCTATCAGCCATCTAAGCTCTATAGAGCATGTTATAACTGTGTAACACTATAGTACAAATAACTAGATAGGTAGGGGTTCTAATCTCAATGCTGGCAAATGTAAGTGTGTTTGTAGACAAAACAGTTTTAGGCCATTCCCACACAGTACACTCCTCAGTGCCCCACTTTAGCATTCCTGCTGATGTCATTCCCCTTAGAAGTACCTTTGCACAAC